>NC_134485.1:116459929-116494679 GCF_040206685.1 Ascaphus truei | reverse complement strand
AGAGCAAGAAAACAAAATGATGCAGAGGAAGAGAGCGCCGGGACATTAAAAATATCTTGAGGACTTGGAATGGAGCAAAGGAATAAAAGTACTTCTTTGGGTATCCTGAGATAAAAGATTGAAGGAGGGAAAATGTTTGTGGAGTAGAGGGGACTAGAAGAATTGCCTTGTTAACAGTTATTGGGGAAGGATGAAGTTCAAGGCCAAAGCTACTGTAGGTACGTTAAGTAACTAAGTAGTTATAAAAAAGCCGCTGTTAAATATGTTTATATAAGGAAGTGGTAAGGGGTACAACAAGTTAATAAGGCCTAACAAGTAGTTAGAAAAGCCAAAAGCTTATTAGTCAAGCATAAATTTAAGGATATATATTATATGTCAGAACGGGAGGAGTGAAGTATCACAATAGGATGGGAGGCAGGAGCTGCTCCTGGAAAAAAGGAAAGTCAATGCAAGTGAAGTTTATGTTAATGTTTTTCTTTCTATGTGTGTCTTATGTTGTGGTATTGTCAGATGTGTTTCAGCTCATGGAATTGAGGTCATCAGCAGCAAAAGTAATAAAAGGGCTGCATGCATGGTGCGTTGTAGAAGAGAGAGTAAGATACCCACAAAGGCAGCAGGAGAACCGCAAGTATATAAATCACAAACACATAGTAAAATGTACATGAAAATAGCCTCTTGGAATGTAAAGGGCATACATTCTCCAATAAAAAGAAACAAATTTCTTAGACACCTGAAAAAATTAAGGACAGATATTGCACTAGTTCAGGAAACCCACCTGAATGAAGAAGAAAGTAAAAACTTAAGGGGGACTGGGTGGGAGAATGTATTTATTCCCCAGCAGTGGGAAAGAAGGGAGGTGTAGCAATTCTAATTAATAAAGTACTGCCCATGGAAATAATTACTTCCTCTGGGAACACAACGGGGAGACTCATGCAATGCAGAGTAAAAAATACACAAAACAGAATTAAAACATTTATAATCTATATGGCCCCAATGAGAATAGCCAGAGCTTTTTCCAGAGCTCGGTGAAAAAAATATTGAAAGACAAAAGTAACAATACTATAGTGGGTGGAGATTTTAATTTAGCTCAAGATCCATTGTTAGACAAATCAGGGCAAATATATAACAGAGGGGACTAAATCAAGGACAGAAGATTATTAAGACTCTGTGGGAACCGCTAGGGGTGACGGACTGCTGGAGGTTACTAAATCCCATAGAGAGGAAGTACTCCTTTTTTTCCCATCCTCATGATACCTTTTCAAGAATCGATTATTTTTTTAACAAGTGACTATCTAATGCCTAACCTGGGTATGGCTTCCATTGAAAACATCTTGATTTCTGATCATGCTCCAGTATGGATAGGGCTAAATATTGGGCAGAAAGAGCACAAAGATAAGATATGGAGGTTCCCTTCGCATAGGGGGGAGGGAAAGGGGAGGAGGGGGAGGGTGAGGGAAAGGGGAGGAGGGGGGAGGGAAAGGGGAGGAGGGGGGAGGGAAGGGGAGGAGGGGGGGAAAGGGGGAGTGGCGGAGGATGGGGGGAAGGGGAGGAGAAGGGGGAAGGGGAGGAGAAGGGGGAGGGGAGGAGGAGGGGGGGAAGGGGAGAAGGAGGGGAAGGGGAGCGGAGGGGGGTAAAAGGGGAGCGGAGGGGGGAGGAAAAGAGGAGCGGAGGGGGGAGGAAAAGGGGAGCGGAGGGGGGGAGGAAAAGGGGAGCGGAGGGGGAGAGGAAAAGGGGAGCGGAGGGGGGGAGGAAAAGGGGAGCGGAGGGGGGGAGGAAAAGGGGAGCGGAGGGGGGGGAGGAAAAGGGGAGCGGAGGGGGGGGAGGAAAAGGGGAGCGGAGGGGGGGGAGGAAAAGGGGAGCGGAGGGGGAGAGGAAAAGGGGAGCGGAGGGGGGGGAGGAAAAGGGGAGCGGAGGGGGGGGGAGGAAAAGGGGAGCGGAGGGGGAGAGGAAAAGGGGAGCGGACCTGGGTATGGCTTCCATTGAAAACATCTTGATTTCTGATCATGCTCCAGTATGGATAGGGCTAAATATTGGGCAGAAAGAGCACAAAGATAAGATATGGAGGTTCCCTTCGCATAGGGGGGAGGGAAAGGGGAGGAGGGGGGAGGGTGAGGGAAAGGGGAGGAGGGGGGAGGGAAAGGGGAGGAGGGGGGAGGGGAAGGGGAGGAGGGGGGGAAAGGGGGAGTGGCGGAGGATGGGGGGAAGGGGAGGAGAAGGGGGAAGGGGAGGAGAAGGGGGAGGGGAGGAGGAGGGGGGGGAAGGGGAGAAGGAGGGGAAGGGGAGCGGAGGGGGGTAAAAGGGGAGCGGAGGGGGGAGGAAAAGAGGAGCGGAGGGGGGGAGGAAAAGGGGAGCGGAGGGGGGGAGGAAAAGGGGAGCGGAGGGGGAGAGGAAAAGGGGAGCGGAGGGGGGGAGGAAAAGGGGAGCGGAGGGGGGGAGGAAAAGGGGAGCGGAGGGGGGGGAGGAAAAGGGGAGCGGAGGGGGGGGAGGAAAAGGGGAGCGGAGGGGGAGAGGAAAAGGGGAGCGGAGGGGGGGGAGGAAAAGGGGAGCGGAGGGGGAGAGGAAAAGGGGAGCGGAGGGGGGGAGGAAAAGGGGAGCGGAGGGGGGGAGGAAAAGGGGAGCGGAGGGGGGGAGGAAAAGGGGAGCGGAGGGGGGGAGGAAAAGGGGAGCGGAGGGGGGAAGGAAAAGTGGAGCAGAGGGCGGGGGGAAAAGGGGAGCGGAGGGGGGGAGGAAAAGGGGAGCGGAGGGGGGGAGGAAAAGGGGAGCGGAGGGGGGGAGGAAAAGGGGAGCGGAGGGGGGTAGGGAAAGGGGAGCGGAGGGCAGGGGGAAAGGGGAGGAGGGGGAGGGGGAGGGAAAGAGGAGGAGGGGGAGGGAAAGGGGAGGAGGGGGGAGGGGAAGGGGAGGAGGGGGGGAAAGGGGGAGTGGCGGAGGATGGGGGGAAGGGGAGGAGAAGGGGGAAGGGGAGGAGAAGGGGGAGGGGAGGAGGAGGGGGGGAAGGGGAGAAGGAGGGGAAGGGGAGCGGAGGGGGGGTAAAAGGGGAGCAGAGGGGGGAAAAGGGGAGCGGAGGGGGGGGGGAAAGGGGAGGAGGGGGGGGAAAGGGGAGCGGCGGTTGTGGGAAAGGGGAGCGGAGGGGGGGGAAAGGGGAGCGGAGGGGGGGGAAAGGGGAGCGGAGGGGGGGAAAAGGGGAGCGGAGGGGGGAGGAAAAGGGGAGCGGAGGGGGGAGGAAAAGGGGAGCGGAGGGGGGGAAAAGGGGAGCGGAGGGGGGAGGAAAAGGGGAGCGGAGGGGGGGAGGAAAAGGGGAGCGGAGGGGGGGAGGAAAAGGGGAGCGGAGGGGGGGAGGAAAAGGGGAGCGGAGGGGGAGGAAAAGGGGAGCGGAGGGGGGGAGGAAAAGGGGAGCGGAGGGGGGGAGGAAAAGGGGAGGAAAAGGGGAGCGGAAGGGGAGGAAAAGGGAAGCGGACGGGGGAGGAAAAGGGGAGCGGAGGGGGGAGGAAAAGAGGAGCGGAGGGGGGAGGAAAAGGGGAGCGGAGGGGGGGAGGAAAAGGGGAGCGTGGGGGAGAGGAAAAGGGGAGCGGAGGGGGGGAGGAAAAGGGGAGCGGAGGGGGGGAGGAAAAGGGGAGCGGAGGGGGGGAGGAAAAGGGGAGCGGAGGGGGGGAGGAAAAGGGGAGCGGAGGGGGGGGAGGAAAAGGGGAGCGGAGGGGGAGAGGAAAAGGGGAGCGGAGGGGGGGGAGGAAAAGGGGAGCGGAGGGGGAGAGGAAAAGGGGAGCGGAGGGGGGGAGGAAAAGGGGAGCGGAGGGGGGGAGGAAAAGGGGAGCGGAGGGGGGGAGGAAAAGGGGAGCGGAGGGGGGGAGGAAAAGGGGAGCGGAGGGGGGAAGGAAAAGTGGAGCAGAGGGCGGGGGGAAAAGGGGAGCGGAGGGGGGGAGGAAAAGGGGAGCGGAGGGGGGGAGGAAAAGGGGAGCGGAGGGGGGTAGGGAAAGGGGAGCGGAGGGCAGGGGGAAAAGGGGAGCAGAGGGCGGGGGAAAAAGGGGAGCGGAGGGCGGGGGGAAAAGGGGAGCGGAGGGCGGGGGGAAAAGGGGAGCGGAGGGCGGGGGGGAAAGGGGAGCGGAGGGCGGGGGGAAAAGGGGAGCGGAGGGTGGGGGGAAAAGGGGAGCGGAGGGCGGGGGGAAAAGGGGAGCGGAGGGCGGGGGGAAAAGGGGAGCGGAGGGCGGGGGGAAAAGGGGAGCGGAGGGCGGGGAGCGGAGGGCGGGAAACAGAGGGGAAAGGGGTGCGGGGGGGAGGAAGGGGAGCGGGGGGGAGAAAGGGGAGCAGGGGGAAAGGGGAGCGGGGGATGAAAGGGGAGCGGGGGGGAGAAAGGGGAGTGGGGGGGGAAAGGGGAGTGGGGGGGGAAAGGGGAGTGGGGGGGGAAAGAGGAGCGGGGGGAGGAAAGGGGAGCAGGGGGGGAAAGAGGAGCGGGGGGAGGAAAGGGGAGCAGGGGGGAAGGGGAGCGGGGGGGGAAGGGGAGCGGGGGGGGAAGGGGAGCGGGGGGGAAGGGGAGCGGGGGGGGGAAAGGGGAGCGGGGGGGAAAGGGGAGCGGAGGGCGGGGGGAAAAGGGGAGCGGAGGGCGGGGGGAAAAGGGGAGCGGAGGGTGGGGGGAAAGGGAAGAGGAGGGCGGGGGGAAAAGGGGAGCGGAGGGCGGGGGGAAAAGGGGAGCAGAGGGCGGGGGGAAAAGGGGAGCGGAGGGCGGGGAGCGGAGGGCGGGGAGCGGAGGGGAAAGGGGTGTGGGGGGGAGGAAGGGGAGCGGGGGGGAGAAAGGGGAGCAGAGGGGAAAGGGGAGCGGGGGGGAGAAAGGGGAGCGGGGGGGAAAAGGGGAGTGGGGGGGAAAGGGGAGTGGGGGGGGGAAGGGGAGTGGGGGGAGGAAAGGGGAGCAGGGGGGGAAGGGGAGCAGGGGGGGAAAGGAGAGCGGGGGGAAAGGGGAGCGGGGGGGAAAGGGGAGCGGGGGGAAAGGGAGCGGGGGGAAGGGCAGCGGGGGGGGGAAGTGGAGTGGGGGGGGAAGGGGAGTGGGGGGGAAGGGGGGGGGAAAGGAGTGGGGGGGGGGAAAGGGGAGTGGGGGGGAAGGGGAGTGGGGGAGTGGGGGAGGGGGAGTGGGGGAGGGGGGAGTAGGGGAGGGGGGGAAGGGGAGTAGGGAAAGGGGAGGGGGGGGAAGGGGAGTGGGGGAAGGGGAGGGGAGTGGGGGAAGGGGAGGGGGGGAAAGGAGTGGGGGGGAAAGGGGAGTGGGGGGGGAGAAAGCGGAGTGGGGGGGAAGGGTAGTGGGGGGGAAAAAGGGAGTGGGAGGGGAAAGAGGAGTGGGGGGGGGAAGGGGAGTGGGGGGGGAAAGGGGAGTGGGGGAAAGGGGAGTGGGGGACGGGGTGGAGAGCAGTGGGCATATGTATTGTCATAATTTATGTATGTGCATGCCCCCCCACCCCTCCGGGCATCCGTCCCCCCGCTGGTTCGATGGGTGGCCCCGTTCCCCGTGACTCGGCCCCCCCCTCCCCATGACTCACCCCCCCCCTCCGTTCCCCGTGACTCGCGGCTCGCCCCCCCATTCCCTGTGACTCGCGGCTCGCCCACCAACGTTCCCTGTGACTCGCGGCTCGCCCCCCCGTTCCCTGTGACTCGCGGCTTGCCCCCCCCGTTCCCTGTGACTCGCGGCTTGCCCCCCCCGTTTCCTGTGACTCGCCCCCCCCGTTCCCTGTGACTCGCGGTTTGCCCCCCCCCCCCCGTTCCCTGTGACTCACGGCTCACCCCCCACGTTCCCTGTGACTCGCGGCTCGCCCCCCCCCGTTCCCTGTGACTCGCGGCTCGCCCCCCCCGTTCCCTGTGACTCGCGGCTCGCCCCCCCGTTCCCCGTGACTCGCGCTCCCCCCCGGCACCCGCTTGGTCCCCCTATGTGCCGTCCGGCTGAGTGAGGCGTGCAGGCGGCGGCAGGAAGCGCCCTGTGTGGGCCTGAGGCGCGAGGCTGCGCGCCTGAAATAGGAGAGTTACTGGCTCCATAAGCTGAGGCGGGACGCGCAGTGCTGTGACTTACCTGAGGGGGAGGTAGCGCCGGGGAGGTAAGGGAGCGGCTGGGGTAGGAGTGCCGCGCCGCGCTTCCCCTCCGTCCGGAGCCGGTGCAGGGCGGCGCACGTGATGGAGGGGGGACGGACAGAGGGGTGTGTGTGTGTGTGTGTGTGTGTGTGTGTGTGTGTGTGTGTGTGTGTGTGTGTGTGTGTGTGTGTGTGTGTGTGTGTGTGTGTGACCGGCCAATGAGAGGTGTGCGGGGGCGGGCGGGCCAAGGGAGCCAATGTGATTGTCCCTAGACACAGGGAGACACATACATACAGACAGACAGACAACGACACATAGGACACTTTGAGAAATATATAGTTGATTAGGAGGTTTAAAGCTTTCCTACTAAACAAATGGTACCAATTCAAGGACAATAACAATGCAGACCAAAAAGAAGGAAAATTGTATTGGGAAACTGCAAAGGTGGAGCTAAGGGGAGATATAATGGCCTTTTCAAATAAAAAAAGGAAGGAATTAGACACGGAATTCTGGAAAGCTAGTGACGAGCTGAGAGAAGCATACAGGAGCTTTAAACTAAAATCATCTTTGGCCACAAAAGAGGAATATTTAAAAAAAAAAAAAAAGGACATTTGCGAGATATGGCTGCCGAGAAAGGAAGTTAAAAAAAATGCAATATAGAGACTTTACTCTATATAGATATGAGAATAAAGATGGCAACCTAATAGGGAATTTAGTCAGGAACTACACATCATCAAAACATATAATAAAAATACAGAAAGATAATGGGGAAATCTCCACTGAACCCTGTAATGGGGGATTTATCCCTGTTCAGGAAATGTACCTCTAATCCAGCAGTGTGGTGGTTAACTGCTGGTAGTCAATTAACCAACACCACCTGGCTGATTAGGTTTGTTAGAAAAATCTGCCTTTGAGACAGGAAGCCAGATTTTTCCTGAGTCTCACAAGTTGTGGGACTGACCATAGGAACAGATGTCTTGAGCCTGCATGCTGCCAGCAAGACACAGGCGAAAGCACCTCTAAACCTGAATGCTGATATAGCCTGAGGAAAAGGCAGCAACCCAGGAACAGAGAAGACTTTCCCTCCAACTACAAGAAACAGATAAGACTTTCCTTTATAAGACTTTTTGTATATCTGCACATATCAAGATATATGTTTGGGGCTGGGAGACATGTTAATCTAAAGGGAGTTGTGGACTGCATAGGTTTCACTAGAAATACTCCCAAGTGGAACAGAAGCTTTGCTTGACCCCTTATTTGCATATGTTTGGATGATTTTCTTATGTTAAAGAAACAGGCGCAATAAAAGCCTTATTTAATTTCACCCTAAAAAAGTCTCCATTGCATACCTCTGCGCACGTCCTCCTACAAACCCAAAGAAATATCTTTAGCATTTCAAGAATACTATAAAAAATGATATGGGAAGAGTGAGGAAAATGCAGAGGTTATGGAGGATTTCATGGGAAAATTACAATTGCCTAAATTAACAAGGGAAGATTAACAAAGATTAAATGAGCCAATTTCCATCAAAGAAATATCAGTCGATTAAAAAACGTAGAAATGGCAAAGCACCAGGGCCCGATGGGTTTGGTGCCGAATTCTATAAAATCTTAAGCGCCGAAATAGGTCTACCATTTAAGGAAGCGTTCAAAGATATATTGAAAACGGGCAAGATGGTTTTCATAAGGATTCTTCACTAAGAAGGGAAAAACCCACTAAAGCCAGAATCATATAGACAAGGCCTGTACAACTCCAGTTCTCGAGGGTCGCAAACAGGCCAGGTTTTCAGGATATTCCTACTTAATAATATTATAATATCAATAGACACCGAAAAAGCTTTTGATAATGTAAGCTGGAAGTATCTGTTCCAGGTACTGCAAAAAGTGGGCATTGAGGGACCTTTCCTTAGGATAATACTGTACAATCAATGTACGCAGATCCAAAAGCTAAAATAATGGCAGCGGGGTTACTGTCTCCCGAGGTACGAGACAGGGGTGCCCTCTGTCACCTTTGCTCTTTAATTTAGCTATCGAGCCTTTTGTCGAATATCTGAGAAGTATGGAAAGTTTCAAGGGAATCAACATAGGGAAGTATGAGGCTAAATTAGCTCTATTTGCGGACGATCTGCTGCACCTAGTGTCTAATCCGGAGGAGGCATTACCCAGCATCTTTAAAGCTACTGGGGAATTTGGTAAATTCTCAGGGTTCAAAGTTAATGTTACAAAAACAGAAATTGTAATCTTCAAAAAAATAAGAATGATGAAACATGGAAAGAGAAGTAACCCTTTAAAAGGACAAGGAAATCTATAAAATATCTGGGTATTAATATTGCAGCGGACCTGGGAAAACTATATGTAGACAATTTTAAGAGTATTTTTCATAAGGTAATAAAGGAACTGGTAGGGTGGCAGAACCTCCCTCTGAACCTGTCAGGGAGATGCCAACTGATCAAAATGGTCAGCTTTGCCAGAATTCTCTACCCCTTACAAATGTTATCATTACTAATAAAAACACACAGATATCAAAGAATTAAATAGAGCATTTAGTAGGTTAATCTGGAGAGGAGGGTGACCCAGAATAGCATTGAAAAACTACAACTATGCAGAGAATCGGGGGAGGACTAAATTTTCCCGATATCAGAAAGTACAATTTAGCATGTGTTATAAGGCATGCGAGCAATTGGATATTGGGGAAAAGTTTCCCCTCAAATTTAGATATACAGCAGCAGCAGGTATGGCCTATGAATCTAAGAGATATACTTCATACAAAGTGGGGAGCATTGCCGCAAGAGATCAAAGATAATATATTGGTAAGAGACACTTACGCAGCATGGAAGACAATAAGGTTGAATATTGGATTATCATACACAATCTCTACATTTCTGCCTATCAAGGGAAATGCAAACTTCCTCCCAGGCCCAAATCAGGCATCCTTTCAATTGTGGGAAGGCAAGGGCTTAAGGTGTATAGGACATTTGATAAAGGAAGACCAGGAAAGGCTCCTTACCTTTGACGAATTAAAGGAAAAGTGGGAGATACGTAGTTCACATGGTATATTCGTATATATATATAGATATATAGATATATATATCTATATATATATATATACAGGCATACCCCGCATTAACGTACGCAATGGGACCGGAGCATGTATGTAAAGCGAAAATGTACTTAAAGTGAAGCACTAGCTTTTCCCCACTTATCGATGCTTGTACTGTTCTGCAATCGTCATATACGTGCATAACTGATGTAAATAATGCATGTGTAACAGGCTCTATAGTCTCCCCGCTTGCGCACAGCTTCGGTACAGGTAGGGAGCCGGTATTGCTGTTCAGGACGTGCTGACAGGCGCATGTGTGAGCTGTCATTTGCCTATTGAGCGAGATGTACTTACTCGCGAGTGTACTTAAAGTGAGTGTCCTTAAACCGGGGTATATATATATATAAATGTAAATACAACTGTATGCTCATCTGCATGTCTTAGGCAGGTCTGCAACCCCGCCTTTCACCATTATCACCCAGCACACAGCACTTCCACTGCAGCAAGGGATTCTGGGGAATGACATGCAAATGAGAACATAGTGCCACTTTTTGCTTCAAAAACCATTTTTAACATGGTTCCCTATAGGCTTAAGCTTGCTGCATGGTCACAGCTTTGAGCACAGCCAGGGTTAAGGCGCATAACCAGAAAACCCACCCACAGACAGCTTTTTTTTTTTTATTCATACATATTATTAATTTGCATAATTAACGGTTCACATATTAACAACCAGTAAGTATCCCTTTACAAAAGGTAACAAACAAAAAACCATCACTACACATTTCTTATATTGCCAATGCAAAAAAACAACACAACGGAAAAAAAAAAAAAATTCCATTTCATACTAAGTAACTTTCAAAAGGAAACACAAAAACCACCTGAAACATTACATTTTATACTTTCTGTATTTCCCTGTCTTTAAGGATTCTTTTCTACTTGCTCTAACATACCCCGTGCCTCTGCATTGCTCTGTGCGCTTTATAAATTCATAAAAATTCTCTAATGTAGCGAAACCAAGTCCTTCCCTATACTTCCTCATATGCTCTGTTTCCACTGCTCTTACTCTCTGTCCCTGACACCCTTTACTTTCCCTGTTCGCTCCACTTCCACTCTCACTCCTACTTTCCCCCATTACATTATGTCCAGATGCTTTCACCTCCCCTCCTGAGTCCTCCTTTTTCTTTGGTTCTTTCTTACCAACAACTGTCCTCTTCCCTACTTCTCCTTCACTCTCACTTTTGCTTACTTTCTCCCTCTTTTCTGTATCTATCTCAACCACTTTCCCCTTACTATCTCCCGCTGAATTTGCCTCTTTTGCCTGTGCAATCCCGTTTCTTCACTTTCATTCCCACTTACTCCACTTACACTTCTCTGTTTTTTAGTTCCCTCCACGTTTATCTGACTTTGTGAGGACGAGCTATTGCTCTCACTTCTCTCCTTCTCCCTCACCTCTCCCCTAGCCTCTTTTATTTTAACCCGCTGCACATGCTCTTTTTTTAGTTCTTCATATTGCTCTTTTGTCAGCTGTTTTCTTTGGTACATCATTTTTTCTAATCTTTCTATTATCTGTTCCCCCCTCCCCCCCCCCATGCTGCTTCCGAAAAATACCAAACCAAAATAGAACATCTCCCACTGCGTCCTCAAAATGTTCCATCTTCTCTTTAAGGGTTACTTTCCCTGATACTTTTACAACTTTACCCTCTACACCTTCCTCTCTAGGCTCCACTTTACTCTGGCTATCCTTATCTTCCTTTGTTTCTATCACTTGCAGATTTTTTCGCTTTTGACCTTTTTTCCCTCCTATTTCCATTTCCTCCTCCAAGACATCTTGGGGACCTTCCCTCCCCCTCTGTGCATATTGAAACTCCATACTTTCCGCCCAGCTAGGTTCCACCACACTCAATGACCGTATTTCCCCCTCCCCCGCATCTTTCTGATGGACTGCTCCCATTTCCTCCCCTCCCCCCACCTCCGGTTTCTGGGCCAAGGAGTCCAGGAAGAGATCTTCCTCTTTTTTCTCCAAGATATCGCTTATAGAACCCGCCAAAGTTTCTTCAATTTCTTCTCCTGAAGTTTCTCCTTGTAGAAACTCAGGGGTTTCCTCCACTTCTGATATCCCCCCCCTCCTGTAAGTCCATCCTTCCCTCTTCCGTCTGTCCCTTCCCAAAGATCAGTCCAACAAACTCTGCGGTATCTCCAGGCTCACTACCCCTTGCCGCTTGGGCGTAAGATTTTCTTTTTGTGCACTGCGGTGCAAAATGTCCACGTTCCCTACACAAGTCGCACTTTTTTGGGACTCGACAAGCCATTGCTGTGTGTCCTTCTTCTCCACAATTGCGGCATACAGTCCCAACTTTGTCACACTCCTCCTTGGTATGTCCATATTTGTGACAATTCCTGCAATAAACCGGCTGGCCAGGGTAGTTTAAGAAGCCCCTTTCCCCACCAATGGCAAAACTTGCAGGCGGTTGCATTACTCCTCCTCCTCCTCGTTCTGGGTCAGGCTTAAAACGCACCCAAAAACGCTGTTTTCCGTTTAAAATGCCATAAGCGTTTCTTAACATTTCTCCTCCTCTTACCAGAGAACAATATCTCCTCAGGAAACACACAATGTCTTCCTTCTGTACAAAAGGGTTCTACATATGTACAATAAGCGGCTTGTCCTCCAGCATAAAGCTCGGGGCCACGCTGATTCCCAACAGCCTTGGATCCTCTTTCCTCTCACGGCACATTTCATAGATGTTCCAGCAATCCGCATCTGTATTCAGGGTCAGGTCATAAATGCCCTGCCTCGGGAAGTCTTGGAGGCAGTACACCTTCGTCTCGTCCAGCTCCAGCATCTCTCCAAGGACTTTCTCCACCACATGTTGCAGTCTCACACGGTCTCTCTCGGCTTCCTCGACCAGGAACCGGACTGTATTCCTCATCCCACCGAAAGCCATCGTCCGCCTTGAATAAGCTCAGGTGCGGCACGCTAATTGCAGCAGGTGGGTTAAGCCCTTTCGGGCGATCCCACCAGGCAAAGGCGCCGGCCCCTCACTTCCGCATCTGCTCGCTCAGGATCACTCCTCTCAGCTCGAGATGGCGTGCCCCCACAAAAGCAGCAGGAGTCTTTAGTCCCCAAAGGGACGATGACTCAAGACCAAGGGGACACTCAGCTACACAGCTGTTTCGACCTTGATGGGTCTCATCAGTGTGGGGTTGGTAAACTGGAAATGCAGAGAAGATAAAGGATGGGGTTTACCATACTGAGTTAAGTTATGGTGAACCATGTTAAAAAGGTTTTTGAAGCAAAAAGTGTCACTGTGTGCTCATTTGCATGTCATTCCCAGAATCCCTTGCTGCAGTGGAAGTGCTGTGTGCTGGGTGATAATGGTGAAAGGCGGGGTTGCAGACCTGCCTAAGACATGCAGATGAGCATACAGTTGTATTTACATTTGCATATTTGCTTTGCTGTGGAGGGTTTTTGGCACTTTTTTTCTCACCATAACTCAGTATATATATATATATATATATATATATATATATATATATATATATATATATATATATATATATGATATAGTGTATCCATTCTCTCTGAAAAGACTAAAATAATTATCAAATATATTATTTGACAATACTTCCTTTTTATAGTTCTCCAGTGATTTACAATAATGTGTCACCTGTGCATATGAATAACCATGTGAACTACGTATCTCCTATATATATATATATATATATATATATATATATATATATATATATATATATATATATATATATATATATATATATATTAGTAAGAGACAAAAATTATGAGAGGTTTTTGTGGCATGGAACAAAGATTTCAAGGAAATAATGGGAATTAGATGTAATACTGGTTTAGGGAACTCTGCATCAACAGATTATTTTTTTGTTTGTCATTGTCTAAAGTATATGCAATTTTAATATAATTTTAATATATTATTTACTGGTTTAGTGCACGGTTAAATGTAATGGAATATTGTAATCACTGTAAACTGGTATTTTGTGTTTTGAAATGTAATATGTTTTGTTATGGAAAACGCCATACAAAATTTCAACGTTACAAAAAAAAACATCCCCATCACAAATACAATTTCTGTGACAAAACAGTGACAAAAGACAAAGAAGTTTCACTTAAAATGCACGTGCTCGGCACACACTCCCCTTTTTTTCTGACTAGCTGGTCTGGATGAATAGATTTATTTTTTAGCATCCATTATTTTTTATTCCAATTACTCTATTAGACATTTACACCACATAATTTAGAGGTACACCCTCACCCATGGTATATCTTTCTGGGTGTATTCTGCACTTCTTCATGGTTAGACCAAAATTGCAATGAAACACGTTGGGATTGTTTTCAAACTCAGTCTACTAACATGATTTGATTCTTCAAGCATCTCCCATTACCAGAATAAAGAGGATACTTTTTTAAGCCAGTGATGGCTAGATACTACCAGCACTGCCGAAGCGTGGGAAGGAGCTGTTCACTAACTCTTGTACGTCTGTTGATGCAGAGTTTCTAAGAGCAGCGCTGTTTGAAGTGAAGTGAACGTTTTTGGTCCTAGGAGTAGAGTTACAACCGGGCCCCACCACAACGTCATCGGTCTTGCGAGCCCATTTCAAACCTAGCGAACCCCCTCCTATCCCCCCCCCTATTCCCATGTATTTCTCTCCCCCATCTCACTCATCTCCCTCTCTTCCTCACTCACTTCCCCCATCACCACATCTCCTCTCACCCCCCCTCCATCAATTACTCCACTCTCACTCAATATCGCTCTTTCAATCTCCCCTTCTCACACTCATTCACCCACACCCAAATAAATAAAAAATACAGACTTCCCTACCTTGGGAATTATCTCAGGCCTCTGGTGCCCCGGCTGTCCCCAGATACAATATGTTTGCCTCATGCTTATGCCAGGGAGCGATGGTGTCAGTGAGAGGCCCTGCACGGAGCAGCTAGGGAGAGCAGGGACTCAGCAGCCAGACAAAGCAGCTTCTTTGGCCCAACTATTTTGCCCGGCTGCCGGTCCACGTGTTGCCGCCGGGCCCCAACTCTACCCAGCTGCGGACCTCCCTCACCAGGCCTCTCTCTGACGTTGATGTGTGCCAGAAGCTGAGCCCAGATTTTGGTACGCACCGGCATGAGAGAGATGCCTGGCGTGCACAAGCATCAAAGGCTCCATGTGGGACAGTGTCAGTGAGGGAGGCCCACAGCTGGGGAGAGCCCGGCCCAGTGGCAATGAGAGGACCGGCAGCCGGGCAAAGAAGTTAGGCCTGACCAACGCCAGCCCCCAGAGCCGCTGTGCCTGGGACACTTCTCCCGGCTCTCCCACCCTCTCGGTGGCCCTGCTTACTGAAGAGGATAGCCTTTTGGATTTACACCATTAAATACTTTTTTTACTCTCTGATGCTGCCTCTGAATTGATAATAGCCACTTTATTTGTTGAAACAGTAATTATCTCACACCTTGTGGGTACTGTTTCTAGAGCCAAGCTATAAAATTACATGCTGCGGTTAGGTGGGTTTTATTTTACATTTTTTATTGCAGTTCCAGTATTTGTCCACCAGATGGCACAGGGAATGTCTTTGGAGATGGACACCGTGCATTTGCAATGCTCTGTGGCTGTTATAGGATTCACTCTGAGATCATACAACTTTTCTTAAAGGAGATTATAAATCAGTTACACAGTACTGTACATTCAGTATGTAAACACCTTCAGTCTTGTCCTCTGTCTAATAAAACATTTTGAAACAATAACATTAATTACAATGTACAGTGCATGACTTCTTTCTCTCTCACTCCCTGCTTCTCTTTGCTATAACTGAGACCTGGCTCACCCTGTCTGACTCTGCTCTGGAAGCTGCCCTCTCCTACGGTGGCCTTTCCTTCTCCCACACTCCGCGCCCTGATGGCAGGGGTGGAGGCGTGGGGCTCCTGCTCTCCACTCTCTGCCGTTACCGAACCCTTCCTATTCCCCCCTCTCTTGCTTTTCCCTCCTTTGAGGTTCACACTGTCCAGATCTTCTCTCCTCTCCCTGTCCCCGTGGCGGTCATCTATCGCCCACCTACCTGTACTCATCCCCCTTCTGCCTTTCTCTCTCACTTTGAATGCTGGCTCTCTTTCTTTCTCTCCTCAGACTCCCCTGTTCTTCTCCTTGGGGACTTCAATTGCCACATTGATGACCCCTCTCTCCCTTGGGCTTCCCGCTTTCTTTCTCTAACCTCTTCTTTTGGCCTTCAACAGTGGACTGCAGCCAGCACCCACAAGGATGGCCACTACTTAGACCTGTTTTCACTAAAAACTTCTCTCTCTCTGATTTCTCCATTTCCCCTTTTCCTCTCTCTGACCCTCACCTCATCTCATTCTCTCTGTCTCGCTTCTCCCCGTCTCCACCTCCGTCTACCCCTCCGGTTTTGCAGAAACCTGCGCTCTATTCACTTACCTGACTTTGAGTCCACTTTACGCTCCTCCCTCTCCTCTCTCAGCCGTGTAAGGCCCGCAAAATCATTTGGTCCGGCCCCCGGGAAGCAAGCCTGCAAGAATGGTTTTTTAAAAAAAATATATTTTTTTTTTAAAACTCCCCCTTTCCTGATTGGCTGCCCGTGCTGTCACTTTGCCAAGATTTTTTTTTTGGCCCGCCTCTTCTACAGCACTGCCCCCCTCCCTTCTCTCCTCCAGTAATGCCGGCACCTTAGGCTCCGCCCCTCTGTCCCTCCCTTTAGGCTCCGCCCTCTGTCCCTCCCTTTAGGCTCCGCCCCTCTCTCCCTCCCTTTAGGCTCCGCCCCTCTCTCCCTCCCTTTAGGCTCCGCGGGCCTGCCAGTCTCTCAGCTGCACTGGCTACCTATGCAGCTCCAGCAGCCCATCCACGGGCCCCAGGTAACCCACATGCCCCCTTGTACCTCCTCCCAGGCACCTTACCCACCCCAAGAGTGGTAAAACCTCTTGCTCCTACTATAATCCCTACGCTCACACACATTTTTAACTCCTCCCTGTGCTCTGGAACCTTTCTATCCTCCTTCAAACATGCAACAGTCATACCATTACTCAAAAACAGCAAGCTTGACCCTACCTGTCTTTCTAACTATCGACCTGTCTCCCTCCTGCCTTTTGCCTCTAAACTCCTTGAACGTCTTGTATTCTCTCGCTTGCTCCATTTTCTCAACACCTATTCTCTCCTAGACCCTCTACAATCTGGCTTCCGCACTGCTCACTCCATGGAAACAGCCCTCACTAAAATAACTGATGACCTCCATGCTGCCAAAGACAGAGGTCATTACACTCTGCTCATATTACTCGACCTCTCTGCTGCATTTGACACCGTGGACCACCCTCTTCTCCTTCACATTCTCCATACTCTTGGTATTCGGAACAAAGCTCTATCCTGGATCTCATCCTACCTCTCCCATCGTACTTTCAGTGTCTCTTCTGCTAACACCTCCTCCTCCTCTATTGATCTCTCTGTGGGGGTACCCCAGGGCTCTGTCCTGGGACCTCTCCTCTTTTCTCTGTATACACTCTCTCTAGGTGACCTAATAACATCTTTTGGGTTTAATTATCACCTCTATGCTGACGACACACAAATATACTTTTCAACACCCGACCTTACACCTGCTGTACAAACCAAAGTTTCTAAATGTCTCTCTGCTATATCATCCTGGATGGCCCTCCGCCGCCTTAAACTCAACATGGCTAAAACAGAGCTCCTCATACTTCCTCCCAAACCTGGCCCTACTACCTCCTTCCACATTACTGTTGGAACTACTATCATTCACCCAGTAGCCCAAGCACGCTGCCTAGGGGTCACACTCAACTCCTCTCTCACATTCGCCCCTCACATTCAAAACATTTCTAAAACCTGTCGCTTTTTCCTCTGCAATATAACTAATGTAGCCCTCCTACCCCCACCCTAAGTG
Organism: Ascaphus truei; assembly: GCF_040206685.1. Classification (NCBI taxonomy): domain Eukaryota; kingdom Metazoa; phylum Chordata; class Amphibia; order Anura; family Ascaphidae; genus Ascaphus; species Ascaphus truei. The sequence continues at coordinate 116,477,678 of NC_134485.1, read as the reverse complement.
AGATCTAGGTGGGCAGGTGTATCTGACTACGGACCAGGGTGGTGCTGTACCTGGTTTGTAACTAGGAGAGCCGAGCTTCTGCCACGGGGAACCTGGGGCAATACAATACTATGGATAACTACTTACAATGGGTGCAGCGCCTCCAACTGCGATGGCTCCCACCAGAGGGGGAGTAGTTCCTCGCAGGACACTCAACAACCACATTCAACGGAATTGATAATGACTAATACCTTTACTACCGGCATAGCATGAATACAACATCAACACATAGGCGTCACGGCGGACGCTACCGCTAACTTGCACCATGGCGGGTGCCCACACTTTAGGCGCCACGGCGGACGCTACCACCTCCCCAGAGTGATCCCACCCCGTGTCCAGTGCACCAACCCAATGTCTCGCACCCAGAACCTGTACCAATATGTGTGACTGCGCAGTCACTATGTCTGTTGATAGGCCTTGTTGGTGCACATAAGGGTGTAAGTTACCTGCCCGGGCTCCAGCCACGGGTGCCGCTATATCACTGGGGTTGGATCCGCCGGGATATCCTCCTACGCGTGGGGTGAATTCCAGCGCGGATAATATCACCGTACAGCTCCGCACCGTCTCTACCTTAGTTAGGGTCTGTCTGCTGCCAGCAGGCCGCAGTCACGCTAGCTGGGCCTCCGTGGAGATAGTCCTGCTCCCTCTTAGCAATCCGAGCAATGGCCGTGATACACTCCTAGCAAATATATAATGGGGCAGGGTCCCTAACCTAGGGCCTGTCCCTACAATACTCAGCTGGGATGACTCAGGGCTATCTGGGGCCTAGGGGACTTGCTGGCCTAGTGCAGAGAGTCACAGACCCCTGCACCCTACCTCCTTCCCCTAGCAGCTCCAGTCACCAACTGCTTTTCTCTGTCTCTTTGTGCTGCCAGACTCACAGCTCTGCCTCTGACTACCGCAACAATGTTGCAGACCTCCAGGTGCCTCTTACTGACAGAGGCAGCACAGCAACAGGAACTCACTCTAACAACTAACAACGCGCGCTCGCATACCAGAAGGAGGGGTGAGTGCGCAAGGGGGGAACCTGGCTACACTAAGATACGCCCTTTCCACTGTTGCTCGACTGCTAAAACTCTGACTCAGGCCCTCATTTTCTCCCGTCTTGATTACTGTAACCTCCTGCTGTCCGGCCTTGCTGCCTCTCACCTGTCTCCCCTACAATCTATCCTATACGCTGCTGCCAGAATCACTCTACTCTTTCCTAGATCTGTCTCAGCATCTCCCCTCATGAAATCCCTCTCCTGGCTTCCGATCAAATCCCGCATCTCACACTCTATTCTTCTCCTCACTTTTAAAGCTTTACACACTTCTGCCCCTCCTTACATCTCAGCCCTAATTTCTCGTTATGCACCATCCCGACTCTTGCGTTCTTCTCAAGGATGTCTTCTTTCTACCCCCTTTGTATCTAAAGCCCTCTCCCGCCTTAAACCTTTTTCACTGACTGCCCCACACCTCTGGAATGCCCTTCCCCTCAGTACCCGACTAGCACCCTCTCTATCCACCTTTAAGACCCACCTTAAGACACACTTGCTTAAAGAAGCATATGAATAGCACTGTGGATATTCTGAACACATGATACATAAAGCTTGGCCCCCTGCAGACGCACTTACCAGAACTCCCTCCTACTGTCTCTGTACGTTCTCCCTACCTACCAATTAGACTGTAAGCTCCTCGGAGCAGGGACTCCTCTTCCTTAATGTTACTTTTATGTCTAAAGCACTTATTCCCATGATCTGTTATTTATATTATCTGTTATTTATTTGATTACCACGTGTATTACTACTGTGAAGCGCTATGTACATTAATGGCGCTATATAAATAAAGACATACAATACAATACAATACAATGTTGCATGCGCAATGATTTAATTTCTCAGGAAATGTGTACGTACTTTGCGTGCTTTACATACTGCACCTATTGTACACTGTGAGCTGCATGTATGCTTGACATGGCTCATTGAAAAGTAATCTACGCATGCATGTCAGCACACACTTTAAAGATTTTCTTTGTTACTTATTCTTGAATCAGTATACATCAAAACACCCTCCAACCAAATCCCCCCCCCCCCCCCCCGCCCCTCGATCATGAGTTTTCTGAAATAAATCAAACACTCTTGTGCATTGTGGGCATTAAAACACTACTAACTAAGTTAAATATCTTGGAAACATTAACTAAAGTGTTTGTGGCAGAGAGGGGATAGAGCTCCAGTTGAGAACCCCATAGCGTTAATGACGCAGCAGGTGACTTTACCTAAAAATGTTAACATTCTATACATCCTCACACCTTCCATTTAAACACCCGGGCCTCAACCCCCCCCTTTTTTTTGTCCCAATACAAAAAAAAATAGACTGTGCTAGTCGAATACGAAATATTTATTAAGTGAAGTAAGAAAGTATTGTGCAGTTGCTGAAAGGTAAATATGTTTAAAGAGTAGCTGTACTGTAAACATTATAGGGTTAATATCACTTGTATCCCCATACGGAGGTATATAGTTACATACTAATTACAACATTGGATGTTGCTCTGGACTTCTTTGTTTCTTGTTTTATACAATTAGCCTTGCCCAGTAGCACTCCTTTTGACAGTTATATACATCTATATATAGTGGTAATTTTGGGGCGTTTCTGAGAGCTTGCTGGGTATCTGTGTGTTTGTTAACTTTGTCCAGCTGGTCTCAGCTGTTTTGGAGGTTAGTGGCTCATCCCACCCAGGGTTTAAAGCTCGCTCCTCCCCACTTTCCAAGTAAGCAGGTTTTCTTTTCATGCAGCTGGTTGTGACAGTGTCACACTGTGCTGCCCACAGACCAGACCTACCCCCAGTACTGAGGTGGGAAGTGAGTAGATCATGCACCCGCAGCAGTGAGGGCGTGCCCGGAGTGTGGGTTGATAGCGTTGCCGAGGGTACAAGGGTTTAGCCGTAGTACTTTGCCAGATCCGGGCGTAGAGAATGTAGCGTAGTGAGGTCCAAAGCTGAGGGTCGAGGGCAGGAGAGATCTGAGTTGTAGAGGTCCGTGAGCCGTGTCCAAGGGTCTGAGAGGTAAGCGAGGTTGAGGGATAGCCGAGGTCGAGGAGCCAGAGGGGGTACGAAGACAAGCCAGTTCGGTAACGAGATGTGAAATGCAAGAGGGAGCTGGGCACAGGATCCAAACAGCATGAGCCAAACGAAACTATGCAGAGCGAGGTTGCATTGTAGCTACAAGGATAATAAAGCGCAGTGGGCCAATCAGAGGAGGAGGTAGGCACAGGTGAGCTGAGGAACCTCTTGTGATAGGACAGAAGCAGCAAGGCCCCACCCCCGCAACAAGCAGAGAGCAGAGAAGCAGCCAGCACGGAGCCCCCCAGTTTGCGCACCGCTGGCCTAGAGAAATGTAGACTGTTCTTGCTACCTATGTTACAGATATAGCTTATACACAGAATGTTACTGTTGCAGATAGCAGCCTGTAGTTGTAACAAGGATATACAACATTGCTACCTGCATTTTTCACAGGGTATCCTTCAGTTCATTAAATGCCAGCTTTCATTCACTTATTTGTTTTATTTTAACCCTTGTTTTATGAAATTTTAACAAGGTGCACACTGCTCCTATTTCAGTGACAGTGTTTACATATGCACTGATTGGCTAGCCTTTTTTCGCACGATTTTTGATCACCTGACATACCTGAAGGAGTGGTCGCTATGGCAAACGCTCGGTTAAATAGGCCACAGGGGCAGTGAGTCGCCTGCCCCCGAAGATGTTCCCGTGAGGAATGAAACGCGTGTCGGGTGACATCAGCTATGCGACAATAGCGCCATCAGGACACAGCTCCTGATCAGTTTTCAGCCGTGCTCCTTTAGCTAGAATATCTCTGCAGTCAGTTAAATGAGATGTGGGCCGTATGAAGGAACCACTAGCCTCAGTTAGAATACATTCTCTGCAGGAGGCTTCCATTGCTTACAACATAGCTCTCTCAGTGTTAAGGATATCCTCAGCACTACCATGTCCCGCCTGACCAGTGTGGGATTTCAGTGATTATAACTGTGAGTCACTGCATTAACATCATGTCTTGCTTTGCATTTGCGTTTGATTTCAGAGGGTACTCGTTATATATTCACACAACATGAGTGTTATATTGCTTATATTGCGGTATCACCCGTGGGGGATGACACGAGGATCATTCATCTTGTATATCGAGTGGTAAAGATACATTCCTCTGTAGTGAAGGGCTATTATCAGTTAGCCCACCAATTATATTGGCGTTTTGGCATCACTGTATATGTATATATCTTCATACTTGCAGATAGTTAACCAAGATGTGGTCCGAATCAGGAACCCACTAGCTTGAGATAGCATTCTTTATATCTGTAACACCAGAAAGCAATGGTTTACTATGCCAAAAATACCACCATCTATGCAGTACATGTTATGAGGGGTTGTACTGCATATAGGCATTAAGTAACCTATACAATTGACGTAGTTATATATATATATATATATATATATATATATATATATATATATATACGTGGCAATTAATAAATATATAAATATATATTGCATATCAAGGAAGGAAAGTGATGCAAGTTTATAGTCGCACACAGTGAACAGATATTCTTAGTCAAATCTATCACATGAAATCAACATATTATAATACAAGAATGATTTCTCTAGACACAGTAGTCTAGATATACTTGACAGTTTAGCACGGCAAGCGCTATTATTTAGGTTATAATGGAATTTTCCGTTTTCTACATAATTCAAACAATTTGTTATTTTAATACTAGAGGAGGTGAGTGCATCACATGGGATCTTTCTCTCCTACAATACCCATATTCTCTATCATCCCAGATAGCACCACTCCAGAAAGTTCAACTTGCTCGCTGAGCAGGGCCATTCTCCTCTTCCCTGTTTTACCTGTGTGTGTTCAATAAAGCTGCTCTGTTCAAACCCGGGATCTGACGTCATTGGGCTGCTTGCTGTCGCACCGGATTCTCTCCTTCACTTCTCGATTCTCCCCTTCCCCCTCCCTATTAAATTACTTATGTACAGATGCAGCGGCCATTATGAGAACAAATCACGGAGCCGTTTTCGTGTGCGCTGCTGTACTCCACGCGGCATTAACGCGGCCAATCAGTGTTTAACACTAAAATGCCATTTTCTGCACTCGCGTCTAAAGGCGGGAAGGGGCGGGAAGGTTGGAAGAAATCACGCGCCATGGGTATTCCGAGGTATACAACGCGTGAAGTGTTCGAATAACGGCCACTGCATCTGCATATAATAGCCAATATATTGGTATACTAACAAAGCACTAGTATATTAGCAAAGACAGGGCTAATGCCAGTATGGACTATGTGATAAATTCTTTGAAGTATTTCTGCCATTCATCCCGTTCCAAAAAATATCGTAACTTGATTTACAGTATGGCAATTTTTACCTAAAAATGTGATACTATGCCTGTTTTTTCTCGGATCCAATGGTTTTAACGGATCCAATAAAAATGTTTTTTATATTTGATGGTGCAATGTTGATGAGCACGATAAAAATAAGGTACTTTTTGTCGCATTTTTAGGTTAGCGCAACTTGATGTATCCAGCCCCACTTTATATATGTTATTTAAATAAAATATGAAACAGAACAGAAAAACGAAGCACAGAATAACAGCAGGTATCTTGCCACAGGTCCACGTCGCTCCAATCAAGGGGAAGATTAAAAGATCGAACGGCACTCCACTGGGCTTCGAAAAATAGCAAATGTATTATATAGCAAATATATCATTTACTGGAGTCTACAGCTGTGAAACTAGGACAAAAACCAGAGCAACGGAATTGTACCAGATTTATCAAGGAAAAACTCTGATTGCTTTCAATAACATTCCTTTTCTTTACAAAATATCATGACATTTGGTCCCAGTTTTGCAGCTGTCAGACTTTAGTAAATAGACATCTACAAATCTGAATATGCATTTATAATCTTAGCCTAGAAAAAGAAGCTGATAACCGGTGAGGACTCTTTAGGGCACATGGGCCTACGGTAGAAACGTCAAATTCCGTTAAAATCGAGTTAATATCACCATAGTTAGAAAAAATTATCACTTCTTATTACGACAATTATATGACCGAAGTCATCGAGATTAGGGTAATAATTTACTGGGTCTGATATTTTACTTGACACGATGTGGGAATTAACCGTTAATAATGCATTAATTCCTGCATTACTAATATTTTTACCATAGGGTTGTGTAATATAAATTATTACAGAACCCCATGGTAGAAATAACATTAACACCTTTGATGCCTGTGGCAAGATTAATATTAAACTACATTAACTAGTCCCTTGGTCTAGGATATTTAGCCGTCGTCTTCCCACCACTGCCATTCAGCCGCCGACGATCAGCCTCCGGGATATTTAACCACTGGCTGTTTCACTGCAAAAGGTAAGCACATAACCTTATCCCTTAACCTAATACCCCTAAACTAACCCATTACCCTGAAACCCCTAAACTTAACACCTAACTTTATCCCTTACTCTAAACCCCTAATTGGACCCCTTAACCTAAAACCCTTAATTGGACTCGTTACCCTAACCCCTAACCTTATCCCTTACTCTAAAAAGCTTAACCCTTTCCCTAAAACCAGCAATGTTAACCTCTAATGTTAATAAACGCGCACTTACCTTAGCGGTGGTAGCTAAATGACTGCGGCGAGATGTCCCATTCTGCCACCCCTTGGCTACCTTAGTGGCTACAGTAGTTAACCATTGTCATGAAATGTTTTACTAGCCACTAAGGTAAACAAAGGGTTTATTTCTATCACTACCCTACCCAAGTCAACTACCCCCATCATTCACCCACCTTTGTTGGCAAAATCAATGATATTATAGTGTGGGAAAACACATGGTGCATGAGCTAACCTGATTGGTTCATGTACCATGTGATATGATGACAGGTTTGCTGCGATGGCCCAGGCCACTATATAAGGCCTCAGCCCCCACAAAAGAGGGGAGGTTAGTCAGTACATAGCAATGCCTTACTAGCAACTAAGGTAGCCAAAGGGGGAAGGTAGTGTAGTTTAAGTGTTATTTTAAGACCTGTATAGCCTTTAGTGGTCAGCTAGTCATGGAAACCCTGGGCTAGCTGACCACTTGGGCAACTAAGTTGTTAATATGTACTGTAATGTGTTTTATTTGTATCACTTATTCCATATTGGTTTAGGATATCTTGTCTATGTATATAATGACCAATATATTGCCGACTTTATACATAATCGAGATAGGGCTAATGCCAGCCTGGATTATTTGATAAAAGAATGCAGTATTTTTTTGTGCTAACACGGTTCCGTTAAATATCGGGACTTGATGTATGGCATCAACATGACTACATTTGCGGTATTTTGACATCGGTAAAAAATGCGTTATTTTTAGTGGTACAACGTTGATGACTTCCGCCATTAAAATAATTAATTTTGGGGGTGATAGTACCACATTTTTTCATTCTAGAAGGTTGATGCATCTAGGCCTTAGAGCCCTATGAGCTAAGATTTTATTTTCTCTGTCAAACTAGAGATGGGCAAACTTTTCGACAAAGTTCGAGTTCACCACACAATCGGCATATCAGTTATTTTCCCCCATTCATGCAAACTTAGGTGTGAGAACTTTCATCTTTGCAGCTGCAGCTTATTGCGGGAAAACGTGTGGTTTAAAAAAAAAAAAAAATCCTTCGCAACAAACCAAAAACCTCACGGTTGCATATTTGTGAAGATTGACCAAAGTTTGTGCGAATATTTTTGGGTCAATTGTGCCCATTTCTAGTCAAAATTTCAGTGCTTAAAAGTAATATAAGTCCTCCAAAAACTTGCACTGGAGATTTGATAATTCATACATACAGTAGAACGCATCATTTATTGTTTTAAATGATGGCACATCACTTGTGTGTTCAAAATCTTATTAATACAATTTAAATTAAAAGATAAATAATTGTATTTTTCTCATTTATAACTAGCATTAGTAAATATAAATTATTTGTGTAAAATTATTTATAATAACCATACTGTGAAAATAATATATTTTAGTAACCTATGTAATTAAACGTTTGTGCTGCGTCAAATTAACTTTTGGGGTGATTAATTCTGCGCTAGCTCTATTAGCAATCTTTTTACGGATTACCCCAAATTGGACTGGAGAACAATTTTGATGCACTTTCTCCTTTTATTGCCGCACAGAAACATAATTTTTTATTTCTGTGCACCAAAATCATTTTTGGTGCTGCTGGCGCAGATGGAGCTATTTCAGGTTACATAGTTACTGTACATACTTACATAGTAGATGAGGTTTTAAAAAGATATATGTCCATCAAGTTCAACCTATGCTAAATTTAGACGACAGATACTCTATATTTGTATTTACATTATATTGATCCAGAAGAAGGCAAACAACCCCCCCCCCCCTTGTGATATATTATCCAATGATATCTTAGAAGGGGAAAAATACATTCCTTCCTGACTCCAAATATTGGCAATGAGATTACTCCCTGGATCAATAACTTGCCCATGTCTACTTATTTGGTATATTCCTGTATACCTCTCCCGCCTTAAACCTTTTTCACTGACTGCCCCACACCTCTGGAATGCCCTTCCCCTCAATACCCGACTAGCACCCTCTCTATACACCTTTAAGACATACTAGCTTAAAGAAGCATATGAATAGCACCGGGGATAATATTAGGCACATGATACATAAAGCTTGGCCCCTTGCAGACGCACTTACCAGAATTCCCTCCTACTGTCTCTGTACGTTCTTCCTACCTACCAATTAGACTGTAAGCTCGTCGGAGCAGAGACTCCTCTTCCGAAATGTTACTTTTATGTTTAAAGCACTTATTATTTTGATCTGTTATTTGTATTATTTGTTATTTATATGATTATCATGTGTATGACTACTGTGAAGCGCTATGTACACTAATGGCGCTATATAAATAAAGACATACATACATACATACATGCATACCTTTCCTTTCTAAAAATATGTCCAACCTTTTTTTGAAGATACAGTATCTATTGTATCTGCCATCACAGATGTTGGCTCTTCTTAGGACTATTTATAGTCCCACAATGTCTTTTTTATGGACTGGTGCCAAAAACTGTACTCCATATTCAAGGTGTTGCCTTACTAATAATCATCATCATCCTCATCACTTTTTTTGGCGTAAAAACATGTCTCCACTTAAGGGGGCATTGGAATACTTTACAGTTAAACAAATTTAAATGATATACAATTGTTTTGTGAGACAGGAAAAGCCAGACCTTGAGCTTGCAAGATTTTAAAGGTCATCACGGCCAACTTGAACCGAACCTGGACGATCACTGGAAGCCAGTGCAGATCGCGTAACATGGGAGTGATATGCTCAAAGTGAGAAGCATGCCTCAGCATCCGAGCTGCAGCATTCTGCACAAGCTGGAGCCTCTGCATCAGAAACACCAGTAGTCTTGCATATAAGTCATTCCCGTAGTCCAACCACATAGACACAAAGGCATGGACCAGTGACTCGAGGTCCATAGATGACAAGAGTGGACGCAAACTCTGCTTATTTAATGCAAGATAAGATCGTGTTTATCTTTGCAGCTACTGCATAACATTAGGCACTATTGCTAAGCCTGCTGTCTACAAGCACTCCTAAATCCTTCTCCATCAAGGATTTTTCCCCATTTCATTTGTAAGTTGCCGGTTTATTCTTGTTTTCCAAATGCTTAACCTTACATTTATCTGTATTAAACCTCATCTGCCATTTACCTGCCAAGGTTTCCAGTCTCTCCAAGTCCGTCTGGAGAGAAATGACATCCTGCTCTGATTCTACTACTTTACACAAGCTGTTACCGTCATTCAACAAAGAAACATGAATGGAGGCATTAGGGACCAAAGGCAATAAGGGCATTATATCATTTATTAATGTTTTAGAAGAAGACAATCATTTACATAAGTAGTATGACAAAAGCAATAACCACTTTTTATTTCAGTTAGTACTGTATGCTCCCTTAGCCCTTTTTCTGTGTTGATGGCCTCCTGACCACAAAAGGGTTAACAAAGTGCTTGTGTAACTAGTACAATCCATGCACAGCAGAGTCTTCTGAACTCTCACAGAAAAAGGCAGGGCACATACATAGCTGCAGGGGATTTGAAGGCACATGATCACAGTCAACTCGTGATCAACAGTGCTGAAGAATGAAGCTGAGGAGTAAGCGTGGATCTGCTTGGTATTTCTCTTTTCTATTTCTGACTAGTGTCTGCCTGACGTTTTTCCCAACTTGCCATGGCTTCCCCCAGACTGGAGACCTTCTGCTGCCCTAACAGGGACCCAGCAACCCAGCTAGTGCTGGACTTTCAGCCTCAGATTTTTGGCTCCTTATGCATTGGCAGTGGCTTGGTGAGCCTGTTGCTGGCCATTGTACAGCTCCTGCCTAAAACTAAGCAAGGCTACAGGAAACAGGGGAGAGCCAACCTGCCTAAACCTTCATCATCCAGGATCCTCCTTCTAGTCATTGTCTGTGACCTGCTGGGATGCTTAGGTAAGGAGTTCCCATTCATGTTACTCTAAACCTGCAGATGTAGCAGGACTTATTGTCTCCAGCACCAGGGCAAGCTGTGTGACCGTCACCGCAGCTGCATGGGCCCCCCGCAGCGATCTTGTGGCAGCACTATCTCCAGAGCCATGGATTTTTGCTTTCTCACCTGCGGGTCTGGAGACAGTGAGCCTTGCTTCATCTGTATACAGGTACATTGTTAATGTTTTCTGTATGCAAGCTGTCCTCACTATTCTGGAGAAGAATGTAGTACCATTCATGTAAATTGAGGTGAACTCTACTCCTGTATGTGAAAAACATTTATTGTAGGGGCTTTAGGCTGCGTCCACGCTGCTGCTGACTGCGCTTAGTGCACGCTCACGTGGCACACGCTCTCATGAGCATGCACGTACGCTCATGGGGGCTGGGTGCTTGCTGAGACAAATTAAATTGACTTTCAGGCATGCTGAGGGTCACATGACCCCATCAGCCAATCAGCGCCGGTCAGTGTTTTGGCCACGCCCCAAATCTTGATAAAGCTGCAGCCTCCCTACTTTTTGGGGATTCCCGCCCTGCCCCCCATCGCCCCCCAGAATTAAAATCGAGGGAGGTGGGACTCCAGGTCTGAATCGTGCTATTCTCAATAAATTCCTTTTATTTTGGCGGCAAGATGAGTGACCCCTCTTCCAATAGAAAGTTGTGAAGTTATGCCCAATGGTATTGTGACTTCCAATTTGCCCACCGGACTGAGGCTGACCTATTGGCCATTTTGATTACTCCAAGGGGAATAAAAAAAATCAAAAGGTCCTGTTCTCGGGAAGGTAGGTGGGTCCCTGGAGTTGAGAATATTCGGACAACTCCAGCAGCTCCAATGTTGAGTACGAATAAAGCACATTGAAACCCGCACCCAAAAAATCAAGCAGGTGGGATTGCTGTGTTTAATAGCTACCTTAACAAAATGTAGTTGACAATGAAGTGTGGAGACTTATAGGTAACGCGCTGCAACTGCTGGTCCCTTCTTTGCACTACTCTTTTAGGTTGTTAATAGCCATTTAAGTAAATAGCCATTCAAGCTGAATCTGCTTTAGGCCTTTAGCTGAAAGGAGAATTAAGAAAACGTATTGAAATGAGGAGAAACAATTAACCTTAGCCACAGCCTGAGCTCTAGGCAATAGTTTAGATTCCTTATGATTTAATCCGACTCTGCCTATTGTCTTTATGAAGTGAATTGAGTCCTTTCACATAAAGCTAGATATACTGTATTGGCCACTTTGTGAGGGAGATCCCATCAACTCGAGTTTCACCCTATATGACTGTATATGTTTAAGCATCCAATACTGTTGGGGTTTCTAGGGAAGGATGTGCCACTTTCAGGTCATCATAAGCCTGCTAAAAACGGTGATATTTTATTTGTCTTACTTAAACATATTGGGCCTTATTTTAAATACGCTGAAGCGGCTCTTTTTTCCAGCTGAAAATATCCATTGAAGTAAATTGGGATTTTTGATCAAAAATGTCCTACTGGCCAATTTGGCGTTTAAGAGTTACCGTCATTGAGTTTCCAGTTTTTTGTCACATAAGCTTTTTCATTTCAGCCTAAACCCCAAGGTAATGGGATTGCCAGCAACACACAATCCAGGGGCGGTCACACATCATTCCCATGCACAAATAGAAATGTAACTTGAACAACTTATCTTGTATTTAGCTCCCTTACAAATATTGAGTTACCATTGAAGGGAGTATTTATATTGTTTGCTTCATGTGAAAACCTGCACGCTTCCTGCTCTTATTATTTTTATGTTAAATGTTTTTCTTTTGCAAGTTTGATCAGTTTTTATTCTTTTATTGAAGATTCTCTTTGAAATGTATTCCTATCTATGCTTAGAATTGTAATATATTATACATCTTTATAATAGTATCTGTAGTGCTTAATTACTATACCAAAAGAAATGTGCACTTGTGTGATTAAGCTCCGTGCCACTACTTTTTCGAGCATTTTAATAAAACAAATGTTTTATAAAGTCATATGTCACTAATCACTAGCCACTAGTTCCTGAGCACTTTAGAGCAGCAGTTTGCTGGGTCTTGTTTAAGTACCAAGGTTCATGCAGACAGCTAACAGCCATATTAGCCCAGGAGCAGGATACAGTCTTTAGCAAGTTTTGATGCCTTTCAGTGGACTAATGTGCTTCTTTCTTTCATACCGTGGAGAAGAGGAAGATAACTACATGCACGATGAACTCTAGTATTGGGTCAATAGTGAATTCTCTCAGTGTCAAAATGTTTGTGGTCATAGATAGGGTTGCCAGGTGACTTCTCCAAAAATACTGGACAGCATGGAGAAAGGTGCAACGCAATCAAGACACACACACATCACATCTCTCCGCTCCATGCTGTTTCCTCCACTCCTTGGCCCCAACCTCTGTGCTCCTGACACCTCCTCCTGATTGGTTGCATTACCCAGCAGCAGCCAATCAAGATGGAAGAAGCTGCCACGCCCCCTATCAACATCATTGCTCTCTCCCTGCTCGGGGAAATCCCGTGGGTCCCAAGACGGTCAGGTGAATATGTCCAGAGAGGTAATACACATACTGCACATGTACAGTATTACATCTAATTTATTTACTGGACAGAGTGTCCAAATACAGGACAATCCGGTTCAATATTGGACAACTGGCAACCCTAGTCATAGAGTGAGAGTGATAGTGTGAGAGAGAGTGAGAGAGAGAGAGAGAGTGAGAGTCAGAGAGACAGACAGACAGTTGAGTTATTATCCATGAAATTAGGAGTGGCTCTGATTCCCGAATTTAAGATTAAGCACTGCCCATATGGATTGTAATATTGTATTTTCTACCCACCAACACACACCCTGCCACTCATCAATTCAATTAAGCTTTACGAAGTGCCGCAATATTTTCTGGTGGTAGCTTGCCTAGTGGAAAGGAACAAAATACATTACATTTGACTTTGAAAAGAAATCAGCCCTTAAAGATTACAACATGTGGAGTGAAGCTATTTTGTAAGCCTTACCACATCTCCTTTCTTGTTGCTCCTTTCACAATAGATAACTTTTTTTTAAATATGATATCTTGTTCGCCGCCCTCTTGTCATTCAAACATCTTACTGTAAGTCGCCCATCTGTCCCTCCACTTTCATGGCAATTGGAGAGCCATCAAAGAATAAAACATGAATTATTTATCTGCTATGCTGTTCAATGAACAGGATGGAGGTCTCTATAGTCATGGGATCATTGTAGAAATGATCATGACAAGTCAGGTGATCAGTAAAGAATTAATCCTCGAAAAAATGCCTGACACTCAAATGCCCTTTATCACAACGCAGAGAAGCCTGTGCTAGAAAACATTTAAATCATATTTATTTAAATGGAGCTGATCGCTTCTCAAGCACTGGGGAAGCAGTTTCAAAGCATATTGAATAGTGGCAAAAGCTTTATGGCAACATTAATGATTTAGCTCAAATATGACGAAAGGTAACCAATGCAGACATGAGTCTACTACTCATGCATAACTGTACCCCTGGTGTTCATCATCAAATCACATCACAAACACTGTTTTGATGGAGGAAAGCCAACATTTGTGACATGGTTCTTGGTTTCTGTCCTGGTTTAGTTAGAAACCAAATTGGTTGTTCTTAAAGGAGACCGAAGTGGTCTATTGTAAGTTTGAGTGTTGTTTGCCAATGTATGCCAGGCTTTATAACTAGATAGTTCTGCTTTTGGGTCCTTTTCTAATCAATATCTCCATGTATATGAAGTCCCTCTAACTACAGAACATTAATGCAGCATGTAATTTTCATATTCAACATTAGCGTTTACTACTGCATAAAACAAAGGGGGGGGAGGGTGTTACCATTAGGGACTATTCTATGTCACTTTTAAACTTTATTTTTTATATTATAGTGTGCTGTGCAATGCATGCAGACATATTTTAACAGTACACACAAAACCCCAGCAAGCTCTTTTTGGGAACCCCTGAGCCCCCACACAATATATATGTATATAAGTGTCAAAAAGGAGAGCTATTGAGCGTGGCATATGTATGCAACAAACGACAGAGAAGCCCAATGCTACATCCAATATGACAAAAATACAAATCCTAATAGAGGTATATTGGTATTTTATCTGGTAGTGTTAGGACTTGCGAACGGGTGTCTGCCTTGTCGTGGCTCGCAAGCTTACAACGCTTTGGCCAAAGGGTTAAATTAAATTACCCTTTTTCAAGAGAATATATAAGTATTTTACTGTGTATTTTTGTCATATTGGATGTAGCATTGGGCTTCTCTGTCGTTTGTTGTATATTTTAACAGTAAACAGACCAGTGTGTTTAGAAAACACAAGGAGAAAGTTGCCTGTTTGCTACGTCATTAATCATGTGTAATGGTGTTTCCCCCACCCAATCGCAATTAGGGGCCATTACAGGGTGTATGTGCATATACCTGCAGGCAACAGGAAGGCTGTCGTCCGCCGATGGTAGTGGGGACACAGGAACAGGCTTCTGGGGTTTATACCCCACATATTTACTTTGCAGTGTAGCGCCTCCATCTGCTGTGGACTCCAGGAACTGAATGTGATCTTCCACGGTAGAACTATTACCTCTCCATGTAGTAAGGTCACGTACCAGGTAGGAGGTATATTGCAAACAGGAACAGGTTTATGACTACACTCTGTCTTCTGCCGGATACAGTGTCAGTATTCACTGGAAGATGGTTCCTGGACCGCCACTACTGGCCAAGGGCACCCACAGCCATCCTAGCTCTTCCCCACCTCCCTAGCGGAGGCAGAGGTATGGTCCACACTCACTCTCCCCTGGAGGGAAGAGTACATGGGAAGGCCCCAATCTCAGGCTCCCAGTTGTGTGACCTGCGTTCCTCAGAGGGGAAGGAACAACTTCTAACTTTAGGATGGTCCTGCCCTTAAGTACAGCCAGAAGGCAGGCACCCCATTGTCCCAGCTACAACAGGTTGTACCACCCCCTGCTGTCATTCAAGTGCAGTACCAAAGGTGAGGGGGAAAACCCCATACCAACTACTGGCAACCTGATAGTACCAGGATTTACTGCCAGCCCATTGGTTAGAATAGTAGCCAGGGGGTACCCCGCTACACATGTACTTGCTAACAAATAAGTAAAAAGAGTAAGTGGTCATTGCAGAAGCAAAACTTGAAAAGTAGGAGTTGTATAGGTTTTGAGTTGGTATATATGTAGCCCCCTTTCCCCGAAACTAAGGGAAACGACATGTGCTGTCTTTACCTGTGGCTCACAGAAGGCCAAAGCCTCCGCCGCTGGGAGCATGGGGTGAGCTGTCTATCTGGATACAGTGCTCCCACCTGGGAGGGATCCTAGCACTGCAGGATAACCCCACACAGGAACCAATACATCAATGAGAAATACACACACCCACAGGTATAGTATAATAGTATACTAAACCGCTAATAATAACAACGCTATACACAAAATGTTGGGGTGCCCTGGGCACCTAACCGCCCGGTGTCCACAGAGCAATGCCCACCCAAAGTGTGTGGAATAGTGCTACCCCCTGTGTAAGACCTGGTCTTAGGCCAGACAAGGACAATCTGGAGATGGAAGGATCCACAGGATCGCACTGCGAGCCCATGACGTGGGGTCTACCGGATCCTCTCTTTCTCCTCGCCAGAGGCGTCCACTTCTTGAGAGATCTCCAGCTGGAGTGTCTCCCTTAAAGTCTATAGTGTACAGTATTACCCCTTTGAGTACCGGGGGCTATGGCACTAGAGGGGCACAGACCCGCACTTGTGATAACGTGACTGCTTCTCCCGACGTGTGCCCAAAGGGAGCACAGAACGCGATCTCCCCTCGGAAAACAAGCAGAATTATTATGATGTAGCTACTATATCATGGGACCCCTGGAGTGCCCAACCCTCCTTGTAAGGAGAACAGAAAAATATTTATAGTATCATATTTACATTTCCTAAAAACTTTCTTGAGGGTAACAACCCTTAAGACATGGCTGAGCAACGTTTTTCCCCTGTGCCCCCTGCCTGCTCGGCTCCGGCATCAAATGACGCAGTGGGGTCATGTGACATCGCATTGCCAGGGCAATGCGATGTCACGTGACCCCGCGGCATCATTTGATACCGGGGTACCACGGCATCGCCGAAGACAAGGTAGGAGAAAATTACAGGGGCCTCACGCGGCCCCCCGGCATTTAATTTAAATGCCTTGGGGAGAGCGCGGGGCCTCTGCAACCGCCACACCCCCCCATGGAAAATCTCATGCCCCCCAGTTTGCACACCCCTGCCTTAAGACACACATTTTCAGAAATGCTTGTTTTGCCAGGACATTTTCAAATATACAGTATCCTTGTGAAGACTATACATGGAATTGCATCAGCTGGAGTGTAAGGTCCTCAGGCAGGAACTAAACCCATAAGATGGTGGATTTGCACCCGTCAATATTGGAGCGATATTTAATGCAGTCCCACTGAATCAAATGGAAATGCGTGTGCAATATTTTCTTAATGCACACAATGTTTATCATGTTATTTGTGAGCTACTATTGCAGGTGTACTAGTGCCTGTTACATCTGTAGGAGGACTTGAGCTATCCCAGTTGGTTATCTTCTTATTTAATTTACCTGTACCTGCTGTCTCACCACTTTCAGAAAATAAAAACTCCGACCAACAATAAGGATAAAATCACACATTTCCTAACTCATTGATTGACAGCCGTTTTCAAAATAGGGAGGCTGTGACAGGGAGAAAGTCTAGCAATGATCTGGTTAATCACAGCTTTGAAAAGGCTGGGTTAATTTACCAGGTCCCAGCTGCCTTGTTAAGGGGCTTGAGAAACACAGACTCTTGGCTTGTGCAGGGCTCTTCCTGACTGAACCAGAGAAAGACACGATGAAACTAGGAAGTGAGAGAGCCTGCAATAAGGCCTGTTTATATTGGAACTCTTGCTCTTCTGTATCATGGACTTGATAAACCCTTGCTGGGGAAAAGGCGAAGCCTTTATCAAGGACTTTTGTTTTTGTTAACCCTTTATACATGGCCACCAACAGAAATCATGGGGCCCAGGACAAATGAAAGGAGCAGGCAAACCCATAGCGCACCTACCGCAAAAAAATATTTTTTAGTGCACAACTTTTACTTCTTATTGTAATACGGAAAAAAACATTACAATACA
>NC_134485.1:116409929-116454929 GCF_040206685.1 Ascaphus truei | reverse complement strand
CACGCTCCATCCTCTTCCTCCTCCTGTCGACTCTGGAATCCAACTTCCAAGCGGAGGGGGGAGCTGGAATAGGGGGGGATCTGGAAGAGGGGAGGGGGCTGCGCTCCCTTCTCCAGCTCCCCTCTCCAGTCAGGTGACAGTTGAATCCCAGCACTGACTGAAGGGAGAGGAGAGACAGGAGGGAGCGCGGGGCCCAAGGCGGCCACCTTGCCCTAAGGCTGGCCCTTAATAATATATCTCAGGTGTTCTACACAAGAACTTTAGACTGTCAACCAGGAAGTGGTCTGATTTTTTTTTTTTTTTAAATATATAACAATTTTTTTCATTTTTCATACAAATCAGGTAGAGGTACAGAAATAAAAAGGGGGAGGGGAAGGGGTACAGAATGTTACTATCCAAGAAGCAAGAATATGTAAAGTGGTCTGATTTTAAAGGAAACCAGGGGGTGGGAGCTACGGCAGGTATAGGCACTCATTTGGTGCTACATGAAGGATATGCACAAAAATAGCTACGGTATAACATAACAGGGACAAAAATAGTGGTAGTGACAGTCCAGAAGGTGTCTATTAGAATAGTAGCACTTAGTACTCTATGGACTCATATGTTGAGCCGATTTTTGTGATGTGATGGAAGAAGATCTTGCTTGGTCCATGGCTCCTTCAACAGGTGAAAGGAATTAGAGCTATGCAACACCTATAGTATTAATGAAAAGTTTTTAGAATAACAAAAATGGTATTTTGTATATTATGAAAACTGCTTTGACAAATGGAGAAAGTGGTTTTGCAGACTTGGATTAGTTCAATGTGGAATTAGGTGGAGCTTACTTAGTGGAATGGGGCAATTTGCCACAGTCAGCTCGCCATAGCCGATCAGGTGCCGAGCAATCTCACCACCAAAGTAATCTCACCACCAACATATGTTAATGGGGGGATTTCTAGTGTAAGCGGTTAAGCTTTGTAGGATAAGGGGTAAGGTTAGGGGTTAGGGTAAAGACTTAAGGATACTGATTTTATGTAAGGGCTCTGATTATGGGTTTTAGGGTAAGAAGTTAAACTTTAGCGTTTTAGGGTGGTAAAGATTAGGGGTTTTATGGTAATGGGTTAAGGTTTTTAGGATGAAGATTAGCGTTGGCATTAGAGGTTAAGGTTAGTGTTATAGGGTAAGGGGTTAACAGGATAGGGTAAGGAGTTAAGGTTAGGGGCTTTTGGTGTAAGAGGTAAGGTTAAGGGGCTACCTTTGAGGTGGGACGGCTGTTGGCATGATGCTCTCGGTGGCTGATCGTCACTTGCGAGTTGGCTGCGGAGGAGTGGTTGTGGAGAGTTGCATGTGACAAGTTGCCCTAGACCGCTTATTTAGTTCTGCAGACATTGGAGTATATGAATCAAGATGACGCTATTTGCTCTATAGAGCCTCAATGCTGGAGACAGACATGAAACTTGTTCCTTACATTTGATATAGATTTCTTGGGAACAGAGCATATATCCATCTAAAACTAACTTAATTATTCCTTTTAGCCACCCCTTTTACTATCAGATGCTTACCAAAATTGACACAAATACATTAATGCTATGTGATACATTAGAGTTGTTTGTGGCATTTCTCCAGCTTGCAAAGATTGACACATATAGGACCATATTTACTCAGAAGTTCTACTCTCTGTCTGTGCTAAAGACACCCTATGACCTATTAACTTCAATGTTAGATCTCCAATAAAATGTTATCGGACCCCTGTAATATATACTGAGATACTACTCTCTCAGACATGCAGTACTTTCAATAAAGTGAAAGTACTGTAGTATTTCCTTCCAAAACTGAGTAGGTACTGTTTTTACAACTAGTTTTCTGATTGAAGATATGGATATCATAGCTTTTCAGTTTTAGGCCCTGAATGAATGTCTCTGATACGTACAATATCACAGTATGTTGTATTCTTTAGGAGTTAGAGAGAGGCTCACTCAGATTTAAACATTTCAGTAAAAAGGCCACAACACTTGAAGAAGAAACCTATAAGGTTTTAAAAGCGGCAGTAGGTACAGTATAATTTCATTTATGTAGTTGTCATGTTGATCCTATTAAAGGTTTTCCAATTTACGACCTGTGAAATGGGATTACGAAATATGATCAACATTTCTCTGTGTCCAATAAAGACACTAGATATTTGAACTATGGTAAAAGGGGATAGATTCTTTCATAATACATTTTTAAGGAATCTAATATAATATCTGTTTCAAAGGAGCAATCCTTCCTTGGATCAAAGTGAATGAATAATGGTGACATGTGTAAGGGGACACATCTAGATAATTTACCCAAATTGGACACATATTTTTTATAGTTAGACTTGGGAGGGGTATGATTTTCTATGGCTCCTCCCATTTATGTGATGTCACTGTGTTCAGCAAGAGTTTGAGTCGCCCTTCCCCACCTCTCCTTATCTTTATTGGTTCTCTGATAAGGACAGGGTGGTATAAGGGTAAAGAACACACTTGATTGATAAATATATCCCCATTCAAAGGCCCCTCAGAAATTCAACTGACCGACTATGTGGGTTTGCACCTTTAATAGTCTCATAACGTTTTATCCATCAATAATCCTCAAAATAGAAAACCAGGGGAGGATTTCACAATGAAGTACACAATTTGGGGAACAATGATGGAGAAATGTAGTTATTTTGATACAACCAACAATGATGGAGAACTGTATTAAAAAATATTTTTTTTTTACTAGGTCTCTACTTTTAAAAGTTTTGATGATTTGTGACATTGAACTTGTTGTATAAATGTGTTTACAGCTGTGTGTTTTCCTTCTGCAGATGTGGATACAGCTTTTTTACAGTGCAAGTTTCTGGTGGCTATTTTGCTATGCGGTTGATGCCTACCTAGTGGTTCGAAGATCAGCAGGAAGAAGGTATATAAGTACATGCTATCAACTACAGACTCATGGTAGAAATACTGTACATTTAAAGATGATGCCAAGAATAGAATCAAAATAAAAACAATAATTAATCTCACTCATATTTTCCATGTCTCTTAGACATCATACATTGGTTATTACTGAGAATAGCGAGGTCTGGCGAAGGAGCTGTAAATCTGAACTGCAGTTTGGCCCAATGTGTCTGAGGTTGATGTTGAGAAAAGGCATTTTTTTTTGTTTCTAGCTCGCCTTTAAGCAAAATGCCGTTCTCATTTGTACTTGTGGAATTTCCCGCCTTAGGAGTGGGTTCCTCTCTCCTTGTTGCGATTTGGCAGCAGGAAGGAGACTAATTGAGCTTGCCAGGATGAAAGGAAGAGGAGGCAGACAGCTATGGTAGTCTGGTTAAATATATTTATATCAATGACATGAAAATTAAATAATTATATATATTATAGTGTGTGTGTGTGTGTGTGTGTGTGTGTGTGTGTGTGTGTGTGTGTGTGTGTGTGTGTGTGTGTGTGTGTGTGTGTGTGTGTGTGTGTGTGTGTGTGTGATGCTGATAGCGCCAAAGTGATTGTGAAATACTGTAGTAGTGATAAAATATGTGCCCAAAGAAGTAATGCAACAGTGCAGATATGTAATAATATTAATAGCAAAACAGAATATGTAAATATTCAATATCCGTGAACAAAAACACAATATTCTTGAAAAATGATAAATCCAAGATAGTGTCCCAGAGTTCAAAGGGTTCAATCAGATGGAATATAGATGATAAATAACCCAGTCCTAATAGACCTTATGCTACAGGCGACTCTGGCAGCTCTCAAGTGGATGAAACCACATCCAGAGTTGAATCTAAAAAGAGAGTGCACGCACTAAATTATTTCTAAGCATACAGCACTTCCACTGCAGCAGGGATTCTGGGAAATAACATGCAACTGAGCACACGGTGTCACCTTTTGTGACGCTACAGTTGAAGCAGGCTGTAAACTAGATATAGTACAGTAATAATACATTATAATAAATTATTGTAAAAAGGAGTACAAGTAGCACTCACAAGTTTTAAAGCAGTTAAGTTGACAATAGTCACCAGCCGTTTCCACTCGTCATGAAGACGAGTTGTCACAGCAAGATGCAGGACTAGTACAGTATAATCCCTTCTGTTGGTATCAGGGGATCCAGTATATATCACAAGCTGGTTATACTCACACGAACCAAATTGACACGGGTTCTGGTTAGATGATCAGCTGTGTATAAGAGGTTACAGCACGAAGAAGTGACGCAGCCCAATGCGTTTCATCACAGATGAAGTCACGTGTTGTGACAAAACGCGTTGGCCTCTCAATCGCTATATATATATATATATATATATATATATATATACACAGTGTTCGACAAATCACCCAAAAATCTACTCGCCCAACCAAAAAATCTACTCGCCCCTAGTCCCGCCCCCAACCCCGCCCCTAGTCCCGCCCCTAACCCCGCTTTAAAATAAAATATATTAATAAAATACATTTAATAAATTCCTAGTCAGAACATTCGTTTTTGACATAAATGTATTTATTGTATTACATTATACTACAATTAGTCCTTGTTACGTGTGTGTGTTTGTAAATGTCGGATCTAGAAATAAAAGCCAGGTGTGAATGACTAGTTTCCTGAACCCCTTAACCAGTGTCTGGACGTCCCCGCTTCACAATATCTAAAGCAGCAATCCCGCCTGGGATCTTAACTGATCCGCAGTCCCTCAAAGTCCAGGTACCCTCATTCCCGCAATGTTATACATTGGAGGGGATGTGTTCCCTACCTGTCTTCTGGGTTAGGGGGGATGCCGATGTCTTCCGTGTGAAGCTTGAGTCAGATCTGGAAGAAAGCAGTATAGGTTATTTTGGTGTAGTATAGGGCAGTTAAGATATATAGGGTAAATAAGATATCCAGATTGAGAGAGAGAGAGAGTGTGGGAGAGAGAGAGAGTGTGGGAGAGAGAGAGAGTGTGGGAGAGAGAGAGAGAGAGAGAGAGAGTGTGGGAGAGGGAGAGAGTGTGTGGGAGAGAGAGAGAGTGTGTGGGAGAGAGAGAGAGAGAGGGTGGGAGAGAGAGAGAGAGAGAGAGAGAGTGTGTGGGAGAGAGAGAGAGTGAGAGAGAGAGAGAGAGAGTGGGAGAGAGAGAGAGAGTGTGGGAGAGAGAGAGAGTGTGGGAGAGAGAGAGAGTGTGGGAGAGAGAGAGAGTGTGGGAGAGAGAGAGTGTGGGAGAGAGAGAGTGTGTGGGAGAGAGAGAGAGTGTGGGAGAGAGAGAGAGTGTGGGAGAGAGAGAGAGTGTGGGAGAGAGAGAGAGTGTGGGAGACACCGAGGGGAGAGACACCGAGGGGAGAGACAGAGAGGGGAGAGACACAGAGGGGAGAGACACAGAGGGGAGATACACAGAGGGGAGAGACACAGAGGGGAGAGACACAGAGGGGAGAGACACAGAGGGGAGAGACACAGAGGGGAGAGAGACAGAGGGGAGAGAGGGTGGGTGACACACACACAGAGGGTGGGTGATACACAGAGAGGGTGGTGGGTGACTGACTGGGTGGGTGACTGACTGACTGACTGGGTGGGTGGGTGGGTGACTGACTGACTGACTGGGTGGATGACTGACTGACTGACTGACTGGGTGACTGACTGACTGACTGACTGGGTGGGTGACTGACTGACTGGGTGGGTGACTGACTGACTGGGTGGGTGACTGACTGACTGGGTGGGTGACTGACTGACTGACTGACTGACTGGGTGGGTGACTGACTGACTGACAGGGTGGGTGACTGACTGACTGACTGGGTGGGTGACTGACTGACTGGGTGGGTGACTGACTGACTGACTGGGTGGGTGACTGACTGACTGACTGGGTGACTGACTGACTGACTGACTGGGTGGGTGACTGACTGACTGGGTGACTGACTGACTGACTGAATGGGTGGGTGACTGACTGACTGGGTGGGTGACTGACTGACTGGGTGGGTGACTGACTGACTGACTGGGTGGGTGGGTGACTGACTGACTGGGTGGGTGACTGACTGACTGACTGGGTGGGTGACTGACTGACTGACTGGGTGGGTGACTGACTGACTGACTGACTGACTGACTGGGTGACTGACTGGGTGACTGACTGGGTGACTGACTGGGTTATTGGGTGACTGACTGGGTGACTGACTGGGTTACTGGGTGACTGACTGGGTTACTGGGTGACTGACTGGGTTACTGGGTGACTGACTGGGTTACTGGGTGACTGACTGGGTTACTGGGTGACTGACTGGGTTACTGGGTGACTGACTGGGTTACTGAGTGACTGACTGGGTTACTGAGTGACTGACTGGGTTACTGAGTGACTGACTGGGTTACTGAGTGACTGACTGGGGTGGGGTGGGTGACTGATGTGACTGACTGGGGTGGGGTGGGTGACTGACGTGACTGACTGGGGTGGGGTGGGTGACTGACTGACTGGGGTGGGGTGGGTGACTGACTGACTGACTGACTGGGGTGGGGTGGGTGACTGACTGGGGTGGGTGACTGACTGACTGGGGTGTGTGACTGACTGTGGTGGGTGAATGACCCATGCATACATGCACACACACCCATGCATACACACACACACACACACACACACCCATGCATACACACACACACACCCATGCATGCACACACACACCCATACACACCCATGCATACACACACACACCCATGCATACACACACACACCCATGCATACACACACAGAAACCCATGCATACACACACACACCCATGCATACACACACACACCCATGCATACACACACACACACACACATGCATACACACACACATGCATAAACACACACACATGCATACACACACACACATGCATACACACACACACACACACAGACACACACACACACACGCATACACACACACGCATACACACACACGCATACACACACACGCGCGCATACACACACGCGCTTACACACACAACAGGGGGAAGAAGAGGAAAGGCCGCGCGACCGAGCACCACCACTGCCCTGCTCGCCCCCTCCCCACCCCCCGTGACCATCTCTAGTCCTGCGCGGGGATCGGCGGGAAGCCGGGACAGGGAGAGAAGGGGGGGACACCCCCACTACCATCTCCTGCCCCGCGGGGATCGACGGGAAGCCGGGACAGGGAGAGAAGGGGGGGACACCCCCGCTACCATCTCCTGCCCCGCGGGGATCGACGGGAAGCCGGGACAGGGAGAGAAGGGGGGGACACCCCCACTACAAGCTGGGACCAGGGAGAGAAGGGGGGGACCACCTGCCCCGTGCGGGAAGCCGGGACAGGGAGAGAAGGGGGAAACACCCCCACTACCATCTCCTGCCCCGCACGGGAAGCCGGGACAGGGAGAGAAGGGTGGGACACCCCCACTACAAGCTGGGACCAGGGAGAGAAGGGGGGGAACACCTGCCCCGCGCGTGAAGCCGGGACAGGGAGAGAAGGGGGGAACACCCCCACTACCATCTCCTGCCCCACGCGGGAAGCGGGGAGTAAGGGGGCTTGCAGGGAAGGAGCAGAGGGGCTGCAAGATGGAAGATTGGAGAGTACTTACTCTCCAACAGATCTCCGGCCAGAAAAAATGGCCGCTCGTTGGGGGCGGGCTCATATAGAGCCTGGCCACGCGCTCGCAAAGCCTGGGAGCGCGCGCCAATCAGCTGTCAGGTAGGGAGTTTTTTTTTTTCCAGCGCGAGCAGGGAAATTTCAGCGCTAGCGGGGGGAAATTTAAAAAAAACAAACACGTGTTCTGCTTGGGCCAATATTTACTCGCCCGGGGGTTAAATCCACCCGCCCCGGGCGTGTAAATGTATAGGATTGTCGAACACTGTATATATATATATATATATATATATATATATATATATATATATATATATTAAAGGATGAAAAGAGTCCCACTAAAAGCACTCAAGCAATTGTAAATGATAAGTTGATTTATTCAAAGGAAAAAACATGGATCATTGCTGATGTCTTTCCTCCTTGGCATTGTGTTAACACACCTGAATGCTCCAGACCAGCAAACTGCTAAAACTTTGGCTTTTATAGAGGTGGTCACACTTGCTGATGATCAATTAATCAAGGGCATTTGATTAGCAGCACCTGTCTGCTACTTAGCATCTTAATTCCTATGGAAGCAGTAAGGGTGTACTTAGTTTTTTACACCTGGCTTCTCCATTTTGGCTTTATTTTTGTTAAATAAATTATGACACAGTGTAATATGTCATGTGATGTTGTTCATCTGGGTTGTATTTACCTAATTTTTAGACCTCTAAGGAACAGATGATTGTTATTATGTCCTGATATGTAAATCCATGGAATTCAAAGAGGGTGTAATTTCTTTTTCACATGAAATATGTATGTTACATGTATGTCTATATATTTTATTTATGTAATCCTATATTTATATCTAGAAGTATACTATAAATGCATAACAAAGTATACACTTGTAGCCACTAGATAAGTTTGTAATGTAAATTGCGAGGCAAGGCAAAACCTACAATAGAAACCTGCTCAATAATCTAAAGCCCGGCCGGTCAAGGTGAGGGCCTATGCTGGAAAACTACAAAAGTAATCTGCCTATATTATGCTGAATAAATAAACTAATGAAGTACCACTCAATCACAAATGACAAGTAATAGCATGAACAAACAAATCACAATGGAGCTTAGGCCCCAGACGAAGCAAAGCGGTGCGAAACGTACGTCGGGGCTGTGTGTGTACTTTCCCTGGGACACGCCTAATCTTACATTGGACCTTAGCTGGATACTCCTGTCTGCAATTTATGCTGCTCCATTCTCTCCCTGAGGACTCTCATACCTTATAATATCTGGTCACTTGCAAGTATACTTCACATGAGGCTTTTCCATTGTGATTTTTTGTTCATGCTATTACTTCTCATTTGTGATTGAGTGGTACTTCATTAGTTTATTTATTCAGCATCATATAGGCAGATTACTTTTGTAATTTTCCAGCATAGGCCCTCACCTTGACCGGTCGGTCTTTAGATTATTGAGCAGGTTTCTATTGTAGGTTTTGCCTTGCCTCGCAATTTACATTACAAACTTATCTTTAACATTGTATTTAGGCTAGATTCCTTGTTTCTAGGGTTCCTAGGGGACTGTTTTAACTTATATTTTCTTGTAATCCATGTTTTTCCTTTGAATAAATCAACTTATCATTTATAATTGCTTGAGTGCTTTTAGTGGGACTCTTTTCTTTCCTTTTTTTGTATTGATATTTTTTGTCCCCAGCACCGTCATCAGGTTATTATTATTATCAGTAATATATGATTTTTTGATTAAAGCAAACAACATTGTGTATCACTTTTCTAGTTAGTTGCAGGCTTTTCTGTGTTTGTTTTCGATATATATATCTATCTATATCTATATATAGATAGATAGATATATAATGACAGCTCAACCCCCTTATAACACTGCGCTTTGGGTCCAAAGAATCACATCGCGCTATAAGCGGATCGCGTTAGAAATAATGTACAATTGTATGCATTGTACAATAAAGTATTTAAGATACCAATAATCGTGTTGTAAAGTATTCCTAAATACGAAAATTGGGAGCCACGCTTGCATCGCGTTATAAACGGATCGTGCTATAATGGAGTTGAGCTGTATATATTTATTATTATTTATTTTTTAAATTAAATTTTTTTTTTATGTTAGCACACACAGGAAAAACTGCCGTTAAAGGCTGGCTGTTGTGCCAGATAAACTGGTAATACAAATAGACGTTTTAGTGCCTAACAAAGTATCCGGACATTTCGGTTCCCAAAGGGACCTTCTTCACTCTGACCAAAACATTAGCATTCTTGTTGTTTTATGGATTGAATAAACACATTTTTCTTTTCTTCAACATTTTTCAGTGCTGGTATGTAGTGTGTAACCCATGTTCCTCCCCTCTCCCCCCTTCCCGGTCGCAGACTGGACCTCTAGGGTGTAGTGAGGGCTGGCTACATGTATGTTGGTGGTGCATACCTGTGAGGAACAGGAGGGCCTGAGTTTCCCGCGTTGGTATTGGGGATAACAGGGATAGGCTTCTGGGGTATATGCCTCCATCTTCTTAGCAATGGTGGTGCAATGCCTCCATCTCTGGCGAGCCTTAAAGAATAAGGTGGGACCCTCCCAGAGAAGCCCTGGTCCCAGGGCGAAAGATCCCAATCTCACACACTGTCTTTGTTAAAAGCAGCAATGTCTCTTTATTCCTTTGGTAGCAGCACACAGCAGATCATACACCGCAGTTCATACGCAGCAGGGCTTCCAAATGTAAACAGGTCTTTTCCTCCTCTCCTCTCCTCCAGGCTGTACCCCTGCAGGATGGGCTGACTGGGGCTTCAATACCCCTTGCACTCACCCCAATGGTATATCCTCTGGGTGAGGCTAGATCTCCCCCCCCCTCACCCCCTGAGCAGGGTGAGGGGCATTGGTTCACCGTCTATAGTTATATCCGCTATATTCAGACTGGGCCTGAGTATCTCCTCCAAGCATAACCTCTCAGGTCAGCCACTCCGGTACTCTCTGCTCCCAGGACAGAACTGCACTACTTAGTTTTTCACACATGGCTTCTCCATTTTGGCTTTATTTTTGTTAAATAAATCATGACACGGTGTAATATGTTGTGTTGTTGTTCATCTGAGGTTGTATTTACCTAATTTTAAGACCTGCTAAGGAACAGATGATTGTTATTATGTCCTGATATGTAAAACCATAGAATTCAAAGAGGGTGTACTTTCTTTTTCACATGAATGTGAGCACATTCACATGTCTCAGACAGGTCTGTAATCCTGCTTTTCCCCATTATTTCTTGGCATACAGCACTTCCACTGCAGCCAGGGATTCTGGGAAATAACATGCAACTGAGCACATGGTGTCACCTTTTGTGAAGCTACAGTTGAAGCAGGCTGTAAACTAGACAGAATATAGCAGGGATTTAGCAGAAATTATATTCTGAATAAGATAAATTCAATATAATACGTTGTTAAACTGAATATAACTAGTGCTTCCATTTCTTAATGACCGCTAAATACAATGTTTCACTTTACTGGTAATTTAATTCATGCTTTGTGGATCATGCTTTCATTCACCCTTAAGGATATTGTCTACTTGATGCATGTGTTACAAAGACTTCTTTATTACTTCCTGTGAGATAGCCACAGGCAGAATAAATTGTACCCAGCATTTTCACGAGTGTGTAAGAGACCACTTTGACGTTTGAAAAGGTCAAATTAGCTCTGACCTTGGTTTGTGTTGTCAGTCACTGCTTTTATTATGCATCTATGATAAAAAGACATGAAACCTTACATCATCTGCCTTTTTCATAAAATATTGTTTAAACTGAGATATTATGATTTTGGCAAAGGATATAAACATGTATCAAATTCATTCTATATACGTGTCATTAATTTGCCATTGAACCTACTGTTCTGCTGTAAAAACCATGTTCACCAAATCTAATATACAGTATGTGATACAAGTTACTTTGTTAGACTAAAGCAAGCTCAGACCTGACCGATTATGTGATAATGAAAACGCTTTAAGGAAAATTACAGAAAGGGTTCTATAACATAATGTATACTATTATATGTGTAGTACAGAGAGGTAGAGCTGTGGAGCACCACCAGTACACAGCAAGATATAAAAAAAACAATGATCCAGGGGTGCTCTCATAAAAAAATATTTATGAGATCACATGTGACCATAGGAGAGGTAAAAAACTCACCTAGGTGTTTTATTTTATTATTGTGACGGTAGGGGGTAACCAGGCTACATAATAAAGGTTAAGCCCTCTGGTTAACCGTGGGGTCCCTGGTAGCTACATAAGCACCATAAGCCAGGGACCAGGGATAATACATGTGGAAAATAAAGTGACCCTTGCTTTTTTCTGTTTTCATGTTCCCTTAAGCCCTAGAACTGTGAGATTTCTTGTGTCAGTTTTATGGGGGATATTTGGGTAGAAATGCAATTATTTTGTTTGCAGGTGTTCGGGGGCCGACGTTACCTTTTAGTCCTTTAATTTTCCCCAGCGAGCAGGCATGATTTGCCGGTACGTGGAGTGTAAAACCGGGGCAACCCAGTGTCCCCCAGACTCCTGGTTTTCGAGCCCAAATATCCCAAATCCATTTGCCTTATAAGTATAAGGTTCCCCAATGTGTACACTTTATTAAAGTGTACTTTATAATGTTTTAGATATTTACTATAAGGCTCTATACAGCCAGCCAGGGCATCAGTATGGATGCCAGCATGCCTGTATAGAGTCCGGAGTTCAAAGAGGAGAGGATGTTCAGAGGTGAGAAGACTGTTTGCTGGGCGAGGAAGGGACACATTTGTAGCTGCCAGACTTGGTGGAGCCTGCACAGCTGGTGGCAATGAGTTTGCTGGGGGAGATACAGCTCGTAGGCGCTTCTCCCATTGGCTAAATCATATTTCCCGCTCACTCGGCTTTTCGAGCTGGCTTGGCACACCTCCTCCTCTGACGTCAGCCCAGGGACAAGACCCTGTTTCTATTGGCTGGTGAAGGAATTCCCACGTTCTGATTGGTCGCTCCTCCTTCCTCCATGCTCAACATAGCTCAGTGGAGGACATGTAAGGAGATGCCCTTGTCAGAGAACTAGACTATTTTGTGGCTTGAGTCGATGAAGCTAGGGTGGGCTTTTCAAAGTTGCTCTGTCCCAAACAGCAGAGCAACCGGCTTTGTTGTCAGACGAGAGCACCAAGTTGCCTATCGGGACTAGGTCCCGGTCAGGATTTTCTGCTGAATCTCAGTCCAGGACAACCGGAACCAGGTTTCAATTAGGGTAAGCCCTTGCAAGCTGGCACCCTGTACCTAAGAAAAGCAGATATAAATCCCCATAAGTGTGTATATTTCTGTATTTTGTGTTTTGTTATATTTCCAAGGTTGTATCCAAATAAACCCAATTTTATTTCACTGCCTTGTTTTGCCTATTGACTGATCCCTAAAATATAAATGTGTTAAAAGACCTGGTCTACCGTGACAGGTTTTTTTCTGGTGGCACTGGTGGAATCATAGGGCTTTGGTCTATAACTTCTTGTGGAGAATTATAGGACAAAGTGAGATTGTGGATTGCAAGCTCTCAAAACAAGTGGTGTCGGAAAACACATTATACAAAATCAGGTATCACACTTTTCAGTGTCATTCAGTTTAGAACCACAATGTCACTCCGTTTAGTACCACAAGATGGCTGCCTGTTCAGGATGGTATCGGTCCTGGGATCGTGCAGCGATAGCTGCCAAGTGTGAGATCTTCGGTCTGCAAACGGAGGGTTGCAGCAAAGCTGAGCAGGAAGCAATACTGGAGGAACATGAAGATGCCCTTGCCAGTGCTAACCCCGATGGGAGCTGTTGCCTTGGCAGAGCGCAAATGAACAGAGCCCAAGGGACTGGTCCAGGTCGCCCCGGTTGCACAAGGGATACCCATCATCTCGGGGATCCCGGTTCGCTCTCCGGAGAATATTGTGGCTATAGTAGCAGTTTTGGGTCCAGAGCCTATTCCAGTGGAGCGGATACAGTGGATGCACGTTGTCCATCACCCCCTTGCAACAGCCATGCCCAGCACACCTCAGGACTACTTTCAGTACCGTCCATCCAAGATAACTCACCAGAGTTTTGGGAAGTTCACACAGTGCACGGACATCGATGGGTGCCTGCGGAGCTTTGAGAAGCAATGCCGGCGGTACTCTCTCCCGCCAGCTGAATGGGTCAAGTTCCTGTCCCCACAGCTGAATGGATGGGCACAGGAGAAATACGAGGCGATCAAGTCCGAGGAGGGTGAGAACTACAAATATGTGAAAACGGTCCTGCTAAGACGGTACCGAATAACTGCCGAGACCTATCGGGAGTGGTTTCGATCAGAGGACAAGACTGCTAAGGACGCTCACGTGGACTATATGACCTGGATCATCCACCGGGTTACTCGGTGGGTAGAGGGGTGCAATGCCCGTACCTACAAAGAACTGCTCGACCTGATCTTTCACGAGCAGTTCTACCAAAGGTGTCTCCCAGAAGTCCTGGAGTGGGTCCTTGACCGCAAGCCATCTAGGAAACACTTCCTTGCAGAGACTAAATCAGACGTGAGCACCAAGTTCTTAGTTGAGAATGTAGAGGTCCTGGTCAGGAGTTCCTGACGAAAACCATTTCAGGACTATCGGGACTATGTCCCTGTCAGGATTTTCTGCTGAATCTTGGTCCAGGACATCTGGAACAGGGTTCTTATCAGGTTAAGCCCTTGCAAGTGGGCGCCCTGCACCTAGGAAAGGCTAGATCTCAATCCCCAGACCCCAGTAAGTGTGTACATTTCTGAATTTTGTGTTTTTTATTTCTGAGGTTGTATACAAATAAACCCCATTTTATTTCACTGCTTTATTTTGCCTATTGACTGATCCCTAAAATATAAATGTGTTAAATGACCTGGTCTACCGTGACAATTATAATATGTGCCCTACATAATTTTTGGTCTCCTCAGTCCTCCTAGTGCTTTTTCAAACCACTCCTCAAATTGCTCACTAATTGTAGCCTGATAAATTGACACAAGTTATTAAACTGTGATAGTGCAGACCAGGGCACTATCACACGGAATCTCCCTTGAAACCAATAAGAATTTACATGCGATAGTGACCTGATTTAAATGGGTGTCAATCCCAGATATTAATAATGAAATCCCTGTTCTCCGATTTGACAAGACTCAGGGCAATAATTAAGTAATAATCACCTCAGAACAGGACATTACTGGCTAATAATACCCTGGTTGGGTTAAAGTCCCTCGGCTTCACCTCAGGCCTTCAACTCTTGTTGAAGAGTTGAAGGCCTGAGACAAAGGACCTCAACCCAGCCAGTAATGCCCTATTCATTGATTCCTCCCCCTCCATGCAACAGTCAGACTGACTTTTCCCCCTCCATGCCAAAACCAGGCACTGACTCCGTCCCCTCCCTGTAGTAGCCAGACACTGACTACTCCCCCTCCCTGAAAACAGCCAAAGACTGATTCCACCCCAATTCCGGCATGTGTGTGAGAAAAGGTTCTGCACATGAGAGAATGAGAAAGGAAGCGAGTGACTGGGGCACATGTAACAACATAGAGAGAGTTTTTTGATGCACTACTCCAATTTTGTTCCAAAATTGCATTATATGTACCAAAGTTGTTGCTTCAGTTTCCATTTTGAGGCACATTCTTAGGCAACAAAGTTAACGCCACCACGGATCTGGTGGATTCTTTTGGCGCACATTGTATGGAGACAAAGAGATGCACAGAGGCAATTTGATACATCTCATTATAATCTGTACTTCGTGTAACTCCTCCCTAGCCCCTGCTATTGACACTCCCCAAAACACAAGCTGGCGCGCACAGCGCAAAAAGTGTCCCTGACTCATTGGAGCAAAGCGGCACAGCACAAAAATTACAATAATTTTCAATAAAATGTAGAATATTATTTTATATTACTAAAAAATGAATGAGTTTATAAAAGTGTCTATATTGTTTATGATGATAAAAAAAAAAAACAATACAAAGATTAACTTTAGCCTATAATAAATAAGCCCCAGAGTTCCCGAGTGTGCTATAGTTTTGCCCTATTAAATTAACATACAACCAAACGAGGGTAAAGAAATATTTTTGGGGGGTTCTTATAGGTCCAAGATGATCATTTAACAGTGTTAGCCTAAATTAAGAATTGTGCATGGATATAAAGGAATCTATTCAGCATTATTTAAGTATGTCTTCTTATCTTTGCAGCACAATTGTTCTGTATCACACGATGACTTGGGGACTCGCTATCCTGCTTTGTGTAGAAGGTGTTGCTATGCTTTATTACCCTTCAGTGTCCAAGTGAGTAAACAATCCAATTGTTAGCCACTCTAAATATAACTTGATGAAAGTACTGTACAAGTAGCCAGACACGCAGTTACGGTAGCTAGTAAGTGAAAATATCAATTCTACAAGATAATAATGTGTACAAGAAGACAGAAAGGCCAAGTTAGTGTCTGAAAATGTTTGCTATATTTAAAGCGGCAATCCAAGCTGGAGATTTGTTTTGCGAAGTTTCTTTTAACATTGTATTGAAGCAGGTGTCTCGGAAGCTAAACCCCTGTAATTTCAGCTCCGGGTACCCCCTGCTTCCAGAGATGCGTATCTCTGTAGTAGGTGCCGGTAGCCACACGGCTCACAGGGATCACGTAACGGCTGCTTTTCCAAGTTCCCGCACCCAGCGGGCCAATAAGAAGCTGTGATGTCATCGGTGCAGCTTCCTATTGGCCCATGTGACGCAGGAGCCTTTCCTACACAGTGCGGCCATGTGACCGCTGTGGCGATTTCAGGGAAACGGAACAGTAGTCTGTTTTCTCACTGGACAGATCCCAGCCTGCGCTCCATGGCACCAGTAAAACCCAAACCGTTTGAGGATGACGTAGTCA
The DNA here is from genome assembly GCF_040206685.1 of Ascaphus truei. Lineage (NCBI taxonomy): Eukaryota > Metazoa > Chordata > Amphibia > Anura > Ascaphidae > Ascaphus > Ascaphus truei. Next base: position 116,438,540 of record NC_134485.1, on the reverse strand, counting down.
CTATGTCATGGGACCCCCTGGTGAATTTCCACACTCCAAGCAGGTTTACTCTGGTTTCTCTGATGTCCTCCTGGTTCCTCCAATTTGTTGTTTGCATCTGTGGAGTCACGGCACGGGTCACTCTAGAAACATAGCCAATTGAAACTGCCTGGGGTGTGGACGTTCACCGGGGCACGTGTTTTATTTTTTTGTTTTTATTTGTTCAGTAAGTGTGAATATGTATATATTTTTTTGCATTGGAATTCACTTTTATATAATTACCTCTGTGCGCTTTTGTTTTTATTCTTTTGTACTGGGTATAGATAGCAAAAGGTCATGCTGTTCGTGATTATTTTTAGCTTCTATTTCAATGCTTTCTTCACAGCGATTTTTCCTCAAATCTTAATCTTCTTGGGTTAATGAAACTCACTACCAGCTACAGAGCCAGTAACCAAATTCAAGTTGACTACATCAAAAGTTGCCTATGAGCGGGTTTGCTGACTATGTATTGTCAGAGTTTGGGGTTTTACACTGTATACAAAATGATTGACATTAATAATAACTTTATTTCATATAGCGCTTTTCTCCCAATGGGACTCAAAACCCTTCAATTACTGTATAGTGCGTGGTACACAGCTCATCGGAATTTTTACAGACACAGTCCCTGCCCAGATTAGTTTATAGTTACAATTTATGATTTTGGTGCCTGAGGCACAGGGAGATTAAAGTGACTAAGAGAAAAAATGGAGAAGGGCAGCGCACTGCAAGAAAAATAGGAGGAGGCTCACAATAAAATTAATTCTTTATTCTTTAAATGGATCCAACATAGCCCGTAGAGAGCTCACAAAGTCACCACACCTACGCGTTTTGGGCCGTGTGCCCTTTATCAAGGTGTATACCCCTGCCAGGGATGCTGTATTAATACCCTATACAGTGGAATGGTCCAAGCGGAGACATACTTTTATGAAAAGGACTCAATCTATTTCTGATGCGCTGGTCATCTATATCAGATTAAAGTGACTTGCCTAAAATGACAAAGCGCGGACACAGGGAATTGAACTAGGTTCCCCTGATTCAAACTCAGTGTCATTGTTTAAAGAATCACTCAGTAGACAAACATAATGGCAAGAATTATGAATGGTAGTGTCAGCTTGGCAAAAAGTCTTAAATGTAAAAGAATAGTAACAAACATTCTGGAATATATCGTTGTTGTAGAGGTAAAAGTCATTAATTACATTCTTTGAGTACCGAGGAAAAGGCGATTAAATGTTCTTTTTGATAGGAAAAATTCTGTATTTAAAAAGGAAGGTATTTTGATGGAAAACTTCTGAAGATTAGGTGTATTTAATGAGTTTTTCAATAGAAATATCAAGAAACTATGTTTAATGAATAATCTCCAATATACCAAAAATAATGCAACTGAAACAATTGATTTCACGATGAACATCAAACAATAACTGGAAGGCAATAGCCTTATTTTTCTTTGCGTGGGGTAGTAGTAATTTGAGTCCAAGCAAATTAATGAATCACATCTGATCACTTCTTTTAAATATCAAGTTCTTCCTATGGTTTTGTGCTGGTTAGAAAAATCAGAATGTACCACCCACCCTCCGCCTCCTTATATACTCAATTCTCCCTAGTGTGTTTATATACTCATCCCTAGACATGCTACGATTGGTAGGATACACCAAAGTTTCCTAAGTTAACAACGACAAATTGCTACTAACATGTTCAATTTTTCACCTACTAACACACAGGACAAAAATAATGGTGGATCTTGTTGTGGTGTTTTTTTTTATTTTTCAGTTGTGAGAGTGGACTGGAGCATGCAATTCCCCATTATGTCACCACCTATGCACCTCTTCTTCTTGTAATGATAGCTAATCCAGTCCTGTTTAGGAGAACAGTGTCAACAGGTAAGAAAATTAATGATATCAATATGGTGTTCTCTTTTAACCCCATGAGTGCCAGAGGGGCCGTGGAAAATTACCGTGGGGCCTCTTGACCTGGAAACAGAAGAGGAGTCCTCTCCCATTTCCCGTCACTGCAGATTGCTGCTTCCAGTGCTCCATGGGAATGCAGAACGCGATCGAAGATGGAAAAAAGCATGATGTAGCCACTGCATAATAGTGCCCCTGGATTCCCTGACCCCATGTAGCGACTAATGGAAACGTCTTGGGGCACCCAAAGGGTTAAAGGCAATACTTCATTTATTGTTTTAATATATGCAGCATTTGATTATCTTTATTGATAACTAAGCTGCCGATCGAATCGTTCTCCCGTGATCGACCAGCCAAGACCCTGCTCCCCAGGGTTCATTAAATGGCTGCCTTTCAGTTTCAATCCATCCATCAGTCAGTGTAACTCAGCTGCTCCAATGTATTCTTGTATTACTAAGGTGAAATTATCTATTGTTAGAGTTTGTAGCTCAAGATGCTGGGAATATTGGCAACAAATTACCACAAACAGGAAAGTGTTACAAAGATCTTGCACTGTTGGGGAGGTGGGCTAAATCTGCTACAGAAATCAAAGGATGCTCAGTATACTAAAACTAATTAAAAATGGCACTGAGTTGAATGAATAATAAAAAAATGTAGTAAGTATTATGTAATGCTAGAGCAATTATTTATTTAAAAAAAAGGTAGAATAATGCATGAAGTGCTCCTTTAAGATCTAGTAGGTGTATAATGCTCTGCAGCTCATCACTCGAAAGCAAGGGTGATTGTCATGTGATGCTAAACTGCAAGACATCCAAATCATGAATGCCCATATTCAGCAAGCTATCAAGTCACTTTCCTGTATCAGGGAAGACATTGAGCTCCATTCAATTGAATGAGGCAAAGATGCCTCTCCTAATGCAGAGAAGGCATTTCTCAGCATATTGCATGAGGACCTATGCATCGTTTCATGCTGGTGCAGTGATATTCAGATCTACAAACCTGTCTTTCTGGAGAGAAAAAAGTAAATCATTCAGTTAAAAAAACAGTGAAATAAAGAAACAAAACTAAATAAACCTGTTCGGTAAACCTACTTATCATTGAAAACCCGAAGTACTAGAAACGTAGACCTCAGTTGTCCGAGCCATGTCTGAGGTGTAAACACAGTCACTGGCAATGACAGGTAATTGATAATAGATTCAACTCACTCAATTTGATTTTAATGTATTTTTCTCTTATTATTTGTTTTTTGGTTAAAAAAAAATTGCTGCTCCTACATATATCACAATTAAAGGAAATAAACTGCACTCAGCCGATATAGATGTGTGATTTCCCAGCAGCAACTATGATGCGTCTTTTCCTAATAATAATGTAGTCGTAGCAGCACTCACAATTCCAAGGTGACCTTGCCACGGGGTCATGGAGACGCCAACAGGGTCCAGGTTTGAACGAAGAAAAGAAGAACCAGCACTGACATTTTCAGGAGGCTTATTAGGTGAATTTGTGTTTAGGTTCTTTTTAACAAGGTCCCAGTAAAGGACCAAAACGTTGATTCTCCTAATAAACCTCATGTCCACGTGAGTGCTGGTTCTGTTCTTAATTTCCCTATATAAAAATACTCGTTTTTTTTTTTTTTTTTATAAAGGGGATTCCTCCTTTCGCTGAAAACTTTATCGTTTGTAAACTTTTACCTACAAAAAAAACCAAAAGGATCCGATGTCAGTGGAAGAGCATAGTGTATTGAAACGTGTCACGTTCTTGGCATGCTTGGGCAAATATACTGTACAATCTGAACAATACTTTATGCCATCTGCAATAACTAAATGAATCCTTCTGTACAGACATAACAAGACTTACTGTTTTTGACGCGGCACAAAACCAAATGTAAATCCCCGGTATTTATTTGCCATTTGCGGCTCCCTTACCGCTACTGAGTATCCAAAGGCGAATATATTCAGTGCCCCACACATACTTAATTGCAATTACATACTTAACCCCGGAAATAATTCTGCCGGTTGATTGATTGTAGCCGAGCCGCAGATAACAAAGTGCTACCCCGGCTGTAATCTCCCACCCCACGGCGGTCACAGGAACACGCGGTCACAGGGACAGTAAGTCTTGCTGCATGTGTCTACCTGATTTCCTTCTCAAATTGTCCTTATGGGAGCTTTCACATGCTGGAATGTATGGTTAAGAAATAACCCCCCCCCCCCAAACTCCCTATAGATAAGCATACGTGATCACATAAGAAAAACTAGGGCAGCTAAATTGGCAAGAATAGTAAGTGGTCAGGCCAACGTCACGGCATAGTACAACATCTTTGTTCCAAGTCCCCTAAAGCGTTTTTCTAGTTACTACTTACAAACTGTTTAATAATTAGGCCATAGCTTTATCATCACCTTCAAATATTCATGAATTGAATGAACATTACATTTCTCCGATTTCTTAGTTGCCTCTTTGCTGAAAGGAAGACAAGGAATCTATACAGAAAATGAAAGGCGCCTGGGGACTGAGATTCAGATGCGCTTTTTCAAGATCATGCTGGTATTTATGATATGGTAAATTAATTTTTCTAATGAATGAAACTTCATCATACTTGGTAGGGAAGATGCCTAAAATGATATCATTCATTTAGTTGGGAGCTTGTATTGTTAGTACTGTAGAAATGAATGGTTGATATTCTTTGTGGGAGAAGCAGATCTCATTTTTACAGTTCAGCGATGAAAATATGCCAGCACAATACTAAATGAACACTTTAATAAAATACACTTATACAGTACAGTATATATATTATTAAAAATAGGGAAAAATCAATTTAATGGAAGGATCCTGTGCTAAAATGAAAATTTCACAATAACATTTTACACGATTTCCTGGCATATTATAATTTTTCCTCCTTTTTAGTTATTGTTTTTTATTCACGTGAACCAAGCGTTTCAGAACCATGGCCTCATTATTTTTACCACTATCGTTGACATCTAGACACAGGCTGCCAGGACAGATTGATTCTGTCCAGTTTTGACGGTTCTCTTTTCTAAGTCGAACCAAGGTATACAAATATAAGAATTATTTGCACTTAGCTCCGTTAGGCGTTTAGTGCCTAACGTTAACTTACTGTAAATTAACATTAGATTAATCGTAATGCATATCCACTAAAGAGTAAACTCAGGTAAAATAACGTCTGTTACTAATTCAGGTAACCTAACGTTATTTTTCCTGACGTAACAGAGCTTGGTATATCGGTCCCTTTAACGTACAAGTAATGAGTGCAGAAGTGAATGATCCCATCCTGCTGACACAAGTTTAGATGGTAAGCCTACTTTCTCCTGGTGACCCTCTGTTCTGGAAATATGGACATGTCACTTTTTGAGTCTTGTAAATGTTTGTCTACACCAACAGGAAATACATAAGGTGAAAGTTGGCTCATCAATGCTGGTGGACATTGTGTATTTCCAGAAATTGGTTTGTCATTAGATATATATAGTTCCTGAATAATGGCTTCTCCCAGAAGTCAGACTCTGAAAGACCCACAGGTCCAAGTAAGTTGAGAAATAAAGTAAAACATAAAACTAGATCAGTGGAAATGCTGCTTGGAAACCTCCTTTTTCTTAAAGATAATTTTTGTTACATGATGCTTATTCAAGGGTACTTACATTTAAAATAGTGCATATTGGTCCATATTTACTAAGTAGTGCTATTTTACAGTACAGAAACCAACACCATCAATTGAATGAGCTGATAGCTTCCGGTGCTGGAAGATATCTTACACAATAGCACCACTTGGTAAATATGGGTCATGTTAAATGTTTTTGGGCAATGTGACATTATGGCCAATATTCACTAAGTGGTGCTAGACACCTTCCTGTGCCGGAAGACACCTTATGGTCCATACACTCTTATGGGAAGGAGAAGGAGAACGTAACCCTTCCTGCCCGGCTCATAGGGAGTTTACATCAGTGTCTGTATTATTGGCTACTCAGGATGCATTACCTTGTTCAGGGTGCAGGCTTTGTGCAGTCAAACAGCAGCTTTATTAGCCTTCAGATACAGTCTCACATTTGATACATACAGTGCATCTAGTATATCCAATTGGGTGTCCTTTTTGCTATACTGTTTGTATGGCTTCCCTAGCTGCCCCTATCTCAGCCTGCTAGAAAGATGCTGAGGCTTAATGGTTCGTACGTTACATATAGATTCCCTCTGTTCCATAGAAACATAGGAACTTACTGATACAGCCACGAGTATCCAAACACTTGAGACTGCCAGGGACCCCAGCTGTTTTAATCCAATAGGCCATTAGTCTGTTTGCAGAAATGTCACAGAAATGTTGCAGCATTACTCAAAGATTGCCCCAGATTTTCAAAGGCAAGTGTTTGGATAATCGTTGCTGTATCTGTATATACATATTCACAGTGAGATCCCTCTTCTTCAACTCCTCCTGGGATCTGAGTTCCAGAAGCTTCCCCTTCACTATATATCCCACCATGACGCCACTGTCTGCAGGCAGAAGGGGGGAATTAACTTCTGCTGAGCCACCCCAGCACCACTTGATGAGGAAGGGGCATTACTCTGTGTGGACCCACACAGTTAACCCCTTAAGGCCGTAACAATCCCAAAGCTGGTTACATAAATAAAATACATGCTAAAACACTTACTACTATATAAGCTGAGCAGACTTGAAAAGAAAAGAATCCCTATAATGTGGCATGGAGAGAAACACCCTAGTTTAAAACATAATCTTTATTGAGTAACTTAAAATTAAACTGTTTGGGAACCACAAATGCAGGACACAAATACTAATAAAATCAATTTAAAGAACCGAAGAGGTGTGGGACTAAAGTACTAGTATTACAGTATTATATATATCTGTTTACTAGACATCGTGTAACACTTGGATGGTGTTGGTACTGCCTATATAGTATCCGTTTCTCTCCGTGCCACATTATAGGGATTCTTTTCTTTTCAAGTCTGCCCTCATTCCTCTTCCCAGTGAGCACCACCCCACATATGCTGTTTGCCCCCCCCCCCTTTCTTTCCCCTCTCTTGTGTGTTGAGCAGGGTATTTTCTGCATTATATACTAACGCAGCCTTTTTCTGTATACATACTATTTAAGCTGTCAACCAACACAACATTTTGAGAACATTGTGGTTCAGGCTTTGTTTTTTTTAACTATCCCTGCCAAAAAAACTCAGCTGGTCTTCTAGGGTTGCAGCCACGTGATTTGCTTGGGGTAGTGATCAGAATGTCACTGCTAGCCCGCAGTGATGCATACTGTACTTAAATGAAGGGGCCTCCACTTTTATTCATATCGTGTTCACTGCTCTGAAAATGAGCAACAAAGACATGATGTTACCTGAACGGGATGGGGGCCCTTAGTCTGCCGGCCCTGATGTTCAGGGAGTGTTATAAGGGCAGCTTAAAGGTTGAAGGTACAGTCTTACTTAAGATTTGGGTGAAATAATGGCAGGGATAGATTGAAAAATATTAATGTTGCCGATTTTTATCATTTATCTTGTGTCCTCAATGTTAATGTAACCCTTTCGGCTTCTAGAAGGACCAGCAAAGCATTGAAAAGCAATGCCTAGATGGCTCATTTGTCAGCCAAGGGATTACCCATTTAAACAATATCACTATTGTTGGCGTACTTTGATGCCCCATAAGCCTTCTAGGGGTTTCCGATCTGTGTTTCTAAATGTAAAAAACAGGACAATAACTTGGAAACTGGACTGCACCTCACTGGCCTTTAACATTGGAGTAAATTCATACAATTTTAGGCTACTCTTTATTGCCCCCATTAATGCGTTAGGAAATCATGGATAGTGACATTTTTTGACATTTTTTGGCTGTCATTTGACTGTGCTCTGGCACTAACTACACTCCTATAGTGCCATTTTTTGCATGACTTTTGGCGCACGTTATCCAATTCCGACATCTTTGTGTAATTGCTAGATCCTAGGGACAGACATTGTAGTTGTGTTTGGAATAATATGAGATGCAAGGAGAATTTTAAAATAAATACATAAACACAGGGTGGTAAGAGTATTCTTTATTTTTTCGGAAGATTAATTACTTTCCGCTTTCCTTTGGGACAAATATACTTTATTTTACATTAAAAAAAATTCTTAGGGAAAACCATTTGAGGGTTTAAGAATGAAATAAAATAAAAAGATTCTACTAAATCCTCTCCAAATTCAGGGACTCAACCCTGCAACAAAACACAGAACTCCAGACATTTTGGACCACATAAACTAAGCGGTGCTATTCATTTGAATGCAGAAACGTACATGACATTCTGATGATGGCTCAATGGTAAATCTTTTGTGCCATACTTGGAATGGCTTAAGTGCATCATAAAGGTCAAGAAAACATGATTGGCACATACTTCTAAATGCTAAAGAATGCTGTTGGCATTAGGAAACGCTAAACCTGTCCAATATCTTTATCTCTTTATCAGTTGGACAGCCAATATTATCAATGAGAGTCTTTTGTTCTACCTTGAAATGCAGCCAGACATCAATGGAGAGCTCCTGAAAAATGTGAGGAATTCAGCACTCATCACATGGTTCATAATGGTAAGTCAGGCATGACTTTAATTAGGCTTGGTACTATAACCAATTAATTCTGCATTAGTTTAGTCACTTCTTGTTCTTGTAACAATGCAGTCAGTCTTGAGTGGCTAACACTGCTATATATCAGGCTCCAAACCCTAATGAAATTAGACAATAGGATCTAAACGTACATCATGGAATAGAGGAGTAAAAGAGAGAATATTATATGTACTTTCATGCATCTTAAGGCATAAATGACACCCAAAAGTGAATTATCTTTAAGAGACAAATAAATACTTGGACTTGGGTTCACAGTTTCTATTAAGCCTCTCAATACACAGGCATAAATAAGGTACATCAGGGAAAGGGGGTTAAATGGAGACTTTAAAATACCCAAAATACATAAAAACATATAGATACACAGATAAAATAACAAAGGAGAGAGGAGTAGGCAGTTTGTAGAGATGGGTGGATTTGGATCCGCAGCAGATCAGCCGGATCCTTGGGTCTGTGGATTTCTGCGGATCAATCTCAAACAGGGCGATTCTCGTTTTGCAGATTTTTTATTATTATTATTAGTATTGCCAATACACTCTGTGGATTCTGCAAACCATTGACGGATTTGAAGAATGCACGGATTCGGCAATCCGTCAATGGCTTTTTAAGAATCCGCCAACGAGTTCCTGAATTCACAGATTGGATTCTACAAGTCCATCAATGGATTGTATCCAATGGCGGTTTTTGATGAATCCACGTAGATTAAAAAGCGACCTAATCTGTTTGCGGACTTCACACTGCAAAACGTATTTTAAGGGGAAATTACGAGAAAATCCAGGGATCTGATTTGGGCAGATTCTCCCATCTCTGGTAGTATGGTACCTTCTATTGAACTGCTTAATTGTAGAATTGATATTGTACTACACATATTTTTGCTCAGATAGTTTAGGAATTATTGTAAATATTACCTTCCAATATTGTGCTGTTCCTCTTTGTTCTGCGCCCAGTACCAATATTGGGCCATCAGTTTCTTGCTTTTGATATAAACTCACACCATGGAATGTATATGTACAAACTCCCAATAGTGTTCACTTTAACCTTGGATAGATTATGAATCAATGGGAATTATTCATTAAAATGCAATAGTGCTGATAAGAGCACTGTCTCATTGAAATTCCCATTGCAGTGAAACAGATTGGTTTCCCCAGGGTTATCAAAGACCAGTAAAAATAAACCGTGCACCACCAATTATATAATATAACTTCTGTGTATTGTTATTCACATTTTACGTACATCTAATTTAAGATAATATGTTGTATTCTGTAGAGATTAAAAGCAAATATCAAGTATATTGTTTTAGTGAAATAATGGCACATTATATTATTGGCACATGTAAGGATGGAAAAATAAACACAAGATTGCTGCCATGCGCATCTGTATGGGCCAAAAAATCCCCTCTGCCTGCCGTTCCGGACTCTACTAAAACCCAGTAGAAAAAGTAAGAGCTGCTCCATCTCTGCCTCTTTTTTAGGGCATACTGAATCCAATGCAGGGATTCCTCTTCACATTGGCTTTCTATGGATGGACTGGATGTAATTTTGACCTGAAGTTTCGACAGAAAGAAATCGCTTGGGAGCCAATATCTACTTCAACTTCTGCTGAAAATGCATTCACTGCACCCACTGGTTCTTTCCTGAACTACCCTGGCTACATCCAGAACTCAAACAAGACTGAGATGGGAAATAGCCAGCAAACAGATGACGGTTTGAGCATGATTTCTGAAGGTAATGGGACTATAGCTGAGAGACTGATCAGCAACTCCCCTGTTTACCAAGGCTGGTAGTTGTCCGTTATTCCACAGCTGGTCAAACCTTTCAGCTTCTTTATTACACTAAAATGCTTTGTTGGCCCCTCTGGCAGTGAAAGGGTCAAAAGGTGACAGTGCTGTATCTGATTACTGTGCATTGTTTTACATTGGTCTTCAGCTATGGATAAGAATGAATGCAATTCCTGAATCAATGTACAGTAACACCAACATTATTTTCCCGTCGCAGATTACTTTAGGAACTCTTGATACAAAGGACTTCATTATTGTTTTATTTCTATTTAGTAACTGAGGTTCAAACGTATTCTTCACTGGAGTTACCACAGCAATATTCTAGAACTATTTAAATCTAAGCTGAACTGTGCCATTTTTATTTAATCCCGGGACCCTCCGAAACCTGCACTAAGCACATTGTTCCACCACTTTTTATAAACTTGTCCAGGTAAAACAATAGGGCTGCCGGACTCGGCCTCACTCCTCTAGCCAATAGAGAGCTTTTAAGTTATTGGGACATAACATTGAAGCTTTCTATTGGACCACATTTATTTTCCTACTTCACAATGGTAAACAAAATGCAATGTATCTCTGGGCTGAAAATAACAGTTCAGGCAATGTTAAAAAAAATGTTTTCAAATTGGGGGTACAGTATTTCTGTTTTTAAAGAAGCAGTTCATACTCAGAAGACAAAATTAGTATAATGATGCTGAGTATCTCTATTCACATTGAGCTTTTCAGACAAAATAAAACAAATATGGGAGGCTGGTGGTATTTGTGACAAATCAAATGTAAGAAAATAGCTAATAACTTTTTTCAGTTGATTGCCGATCTCATAAAAGGATAAAGCATCAATCCTGTCCAATGTAGATATTGATTTGTTTGCAGAATTCATAACATGAGTCCTAGATCTGAACCATGCTAATTTTAGCTCCAGGGACCCCTTGCATCTGAGATACTTACCAGTTCAGTTACTGGCCACCCAAAAGGACCACAACAATCTCTCTTTTCATCAAGATGGGGCATCATATTGGCCCAATGGACCTACAACATTTGGTGGCCATTTTGATTTCTCTAAAGGGGAGAAAAACACTGGCAACTAAACGTGTAAATATCTCAAAACGTCCGCTCCGAAGAACTACCTGGTTAGAATCTGTAGAAAAGAAAATCTGTCTAGACTGGATTGATGCCTAAATTCAAAAAGAGAAGATAGAATTGACTTTTATACATGCTATAAGAATATTGCATCAGGTATCTACTGACACGGGAGACCAGGCCATTACACCTTTATAACCAGGATCATTTCATTGAGCAAGACGAGTTGATGAAATAAATTGTGATTTATTCCCTTAAACCAGGCAAACATACTTTGTTACACAAAATACAGATAAAAGCACACTTACTTGGGACTGGGGTGACAAAACTCTTCTTTCATAGTTGCAGGGACTTCACATCCAGAAGTTTACCCCTCAATAGTCTTGAAACTGCAAAGATTCCAGGCAGACTTTGCTGAAGCAGAGCCTTGCTTCTTTCTCAATAGAAACTTTAAAACCCTTTACAGTGACTTAGAACTGAAAATCTGAGAGGACTTGGAGAACTGCCAACTTTGAGCTGCGTAAGGGTTTTTAAAACCTCTCGGGCTCATCTCCCCCAAAATCCCTCTCCTTATCAGGAGTCATAAGAGATTTCCCCAGCAACAAATCTGAGACAACGTCTCATAAACAGGGTTTCTTAAACCTCTGACTGACCACAGGGGCAGGTGACATATGGCCTTTCTGCCCCTGTTTCCCTCCAACACCCACGGGGGAGACCCCGGCCAGTGTGGGTATACCAAAAGGTTTTGACACCTCCATATCCTGGACTGCCTTTGAAGCTAGAAGGCTGGGTAGCCTCATGTCTCCCATGCAAAATGGCTAAGGCTTGCACAAGCATATATTTCAATACACTTTGCTAATAAAATATACCTTACACTCTGCAAAATCTGACATACATTTGAATAAAAACCTCTCCGCTTTATTAACTAGCTGGAGTATCCCGTGAACCCCTATGTTACCTAGGGATCCCTGCAGCTGCGGGAACTTTTCATCCCTGTGCCTTATTTTACTGTGCACAAAGCATACATGTACGTAACACACTTTGTTAATAAAATATACGCTTTAACAATCCTAACTCTTTCTGGTTATGGGGAATAGAAGAAAAAACTGCACGTCATTTCCCCCTTGCCATATTCCCCACACACACTTTATAATAAACTTAGTACGGATTCTAAGAATCCCCTCACAACCTTAGATGATTGGAGTACCTCAGAACCCCTATTCCAGGTTCTGGGTGACCTGGACATTAAATGAGTATCCCCCTCAACCTAGTGACCCCTTGACTGTTTCAGGGACACCTCAGATCCCTATGCCTCCATTTTCTTTCTGGCCTGTGTTGAAGCAGGGAAACCCTGTGTTGAGTCGCACTAGCGCTTTCAAGGGGAGATATTACAGGGACCATGTGTCTACATGCATCCAGGCATCTGACCTGATTCATGGGTACATTTTTAGGGGAACCAGTCACTCTGTTCCCCGTCTAGATAGACACAATCTGCCAACACTTCCCCGCAAACCCCCCTTGAAACTCATACTACAGCCATCTCTGCTTGCTGGCACTCCTGGAAAGGTAAAAACACATAAAATACTATATTATCGCACAATTATGGGTTATGCATATACAACACTGAATCCAAGAGCGGAAACTCTATAAACCCAACACACGGATCAGGGGTAACCAAACGGGCTTAAACCTTTATTTGATAGCCTGGCTACCCCCTGCCGTCACATCTACTCTTTAATTCTCTTTAAAGAAACCACTCATAACATATTCCTGCGAGTATTGCTAAATCAATGTAATTCATCACTGCACAATATGCTACTTTGATACATAGCCATGTATGACAAATTTGAACAACATACCCAATACCTAGAATGTACATGTTGTTCTCTGGCAACAGCATTATTTCCTGCACCTGCTGTCCATGTGCAACAGTAAAATGATTCCCTAAAGTGCAAAAATAATAATTGGAAGTGGTTAAAGGGAAATAAAGAGGAAATCAATTCTAGCTGTTTTTTCCCCGTTATTTTTACATGGGAGATGAAGCAGGGAGTCTCCGAAGCTGATCCCTATTAATTTCAGCTCCAGGGACCCTGTGCTTCCAGGGATACTTACTTCCGTAGGCAGTGCCGGTAGCCACTCTGCTTGGCTGCCAGGGTCAAAGGCTGCTTTCCCAGGCTCCCACACCCTGCGGGCCAATAGGATGCCGTGGCATCATCCAGTGCGGCTTCCTATTGCCCTACGTGACACGGGAGCTTTAAACTGGCAGGAGATACCGGAACCCCCTCGGAGGTTAGTGCCTCGTGAAGCAGGGGTCCCCCACAGTTGAAATTAATGGGGTTCAGCTACGGAAACCCCTGCATCAAACCTGTGTAAAAAAAAAAATAAGAAAATAAAAATGGCTTGGATTGCTCCTTTCAGAGTACTTAGTGAGGGTTAGCAGGTTGAATTAACAAGAGCCAATATAGTGTAGCCCATCAGCAGTGTTTAACTGCATTCAATAATATTTGCTATTGCTTCATGTTAATTTTAATAATTTACAAAATTAAGAATTGCATTGCTTATAACAATGTGGCAATGTTATTGTTGTCAATGCTACCCAGGAACTAATTTCTTTACTGCATTACTGTTTATATGTTAATGATGCTTTACACAAAGGCCGGTACAATTGGCCACTTCAGAGGATATTGATTTACCCCTAAATGGTAAAAACTATCTCCCATAGTTCCCCTTTACTAGTGAGATTGTATCTACAGCTTTGTGTACTCTACTAACAAGTACAGCCAGTAGCGGATTTGAAGATCCGCTGCTCCCAGGCACTTGCCTTTGGCGGCCGCCTCCTTGCTGCCACCCTCCTTCTCCTTCCGAATCGCAGTGTCAAATGACGCTGCGGACGTCACCACACGAAGTCATGACGCAGTTTTGCCATTGCAACGAGAGGCCGTTTGATGTCACGTTGGTGACGTCCATTGCGTCATTTGATGCTGCGATTCGGCAGGAGTAGGAGGGCGGCAGCAAGGAGGTGCCGTCACAGGAAAGTGCCTTCCTACCAGGCCCGATAATGCGGCATCTGTATATGGAGGTGGACATTTTTGCCACCTCAAAATGTTGCCGACTTAGGCCCATGCCTATTGGGCCTAATGGGAAATCCGCCACTGAGTACAGCTGCTGACAATTCCTAGTGGTCACTGTGGATGCCATTTTAAGCCCATCTAAACACCAATAGACAAGTAATTATCTTCGAGAACAGGTGATCCCGCTGCTTAATTTGGAAGCAGGCACCACACAAAATTCAAATGGTATGATTAGTAAGAATACTTTATATTGTAAACCATATGGAAAGAAGCCCCAAAAGCATGGCTCAAACCTCCCAAAACAATAGGAGCATTCAAGAGGTGTTATAAAAGGAAAACAAATTCTTACAAATGTATTTAAATACAATACAAAATCAGAAATCATTAAAAAAAAGTGCATTGAAAACACTTAAAGTAACTTATACTCAGGGGCATAGATGAAAAGAACCGCATAAAAATAACGCTGGGGAGTCACCTACAAGCATTCCCGGATAAATCAGAAATACATATTCAGTGCACTAAATACATGCTGGAAAGCCTGGATTTACTCATAGGTATGCAGGTACAAAATTGCTACACATACACCAGGATATCATTCACAGCATGAATGAATAAATAAATACATAAAGTATGCAAGAAAAATGATATTTACAAATATAAGTATCTGAGGAGTACTGTATGTGGGATAGTCTCACTTGTCTCAGCGCTCCTGCTGTAGACAAAACACAGAGGTCACGTCTCTCAATTTCTTGCTTCACTTAAAATGATTCAAGGTGTTCAGTAGTGGTGATTCTCCAGAGGACATGTAGGCGCCCATTGTCACTGCAAGATGGCAGCTCCCCACATGAACCTATAGCACTGGACACCCCACACACTTTTCATCGTACATCACTTTGCACCTTCCTGGTCTAATCGGCGCCAGTATTTGAAGTCACACAATGATGACGTTATACCCTGTAAATACAAGAAAATTAAATGTCCACAGATAAGTACAAAAACATTTACAAACCTAATAGCAGTATCACAATTGAAAATATCACAATAATCATCGGTGAAATGAAGCTCCGCATTGACCAAATGGAGCAACAGTATGGAGATTAAAAACCAATCTGCTCTCCCTGTGCAACAGTTACTTTATTTTTCTAGGTCTCCCAAAATTATTTCCAATGACACTTTTTCAATACTAATTGCATTAGTCCCTGAACCGTTATGAACTTTAAGAATATGTCTGGCTATGCTGGTTATAACCTTCCATCTAAACAAGTCTCTCTGTGCATTCTGTAAATTACAATTATGTTCTAATACTCTCTCTGTTTCCTTTGACATTCCGACATGAATTAATTTACACAGATAGGTAGACCATAAATAACCTTCTTAGACACGTAATAACACTAAAAATGTAATATACAGTGTTTTGTCATAAATGACTTTGGTAGTCTGCATAAAGGAAAAAAAACCTTACATGACCCATCTTCATATAATCCAAGTATTCTCTGATCACTGTGAGTGATTTAGAATGAAATGTGAAGTGACTATGAACCAATTTATCCCTGATATTCCCAAGCAAGCATCTTTCCGTCATGCTAACTTTGGGGAGAATATAATTTTGCGGTTCAGTATCATCCAAAAGAATATAGTAGAGATGGGAAATAAATCCCCGATAGGTGCTTCCAATATCCTGATGATGATTGCAATATAGCATACAGTCCAGGAAAGAGTATATCTTCAGTGAAAATGAATGTGCAGTATATAGGCTTAAATGCTCACCTTGTAGCCATAGTGTGGATAGCAAAATAAGGGGTGAAGAGCCCCACAGTGAGTGTGTGCAATGAGCACTCAACATAGAGAGCCCACCCCACACCCACTAATGGGAGCAAGACACCTAAATCCCTAGGCTTGAGCAGGTAAATCACCTAATAATATATACAAACTGCATAATATTTGAAAGAATAGTTCACTCACTGTTAATATAAATCCTGGAAAATGCAGCGTGCCTCCTTCCGGTAGTAGTTCATCACAGTAGAAAAGAATGGTGGAGCACTGCTTGGAAAAATAAAGGGCTGGAGGCTAATAGCAAAATTAAAAATGCTTAAGCATTTTTAATTTTGCTATTAGCCTCCAGCCCTTTATTTTTCCAAGCAGTGCTCCACCATTCTTTTCTACTATCCAAAAGAATATGCCAATGTTTTTTGTAAAATGGACTGAAGTTCAGCCCATTGAGAATTAAATATTTTAATAAATCTCACAGTATTTGTCATTTGTTGTAGGCTTAGGAATTAGTGATTTGTCACAATCACTATGTTCCACCCCAAACAAACAGAGAACAGTATCCTGTGGCACTCAAAAACTCTGACTAAAGTCAAATAGACATTTAAAGTATTTTAAATCATGCAGACACAATGTTTCGGGTGAAATCCCTTCTTCAGGTAGAAACATGTACAAATCACCGTCCTAATCAATCCCTTCTTGATACAACATTTGCTGTACCCTATTTCCTCAAATATAGAAGTTAGTTCTTGTAGGGGGATATTCTAGTAGCACCAATTTGTGTCAACCCGTCTCTAGAGACCTCTTTCCGATTTGATTTACATGGTTTGCTATTCTGTAAGCCCTACTCGCATGTCCAAACTGCAGAAAAAGCTTTTTTTCGATGTGGTTTCATTCCCTGCTCGGAATGACCAAACTCAAATTTTTTGCAAACTAGCCAAATTCTACTAACTTTGAAAAGTGCAAAAGATGCATTTTATTTATTATTTATTTATTAGGCATATCTCCCTAGTTTATTTAGAGGGAGATTTGAGGTGTCATATACAACTGGAGATACAACTCAACCCCGTTATAGCACGATCTGATACAACGCGGATCCGCTTATAACGCGGTGTGAGCGTGGCTCCAAATACATTTTACACCGGTTACCACACACAATAATGTAATATTGCCCTAAAAATATTAATTTGATTATATTCCTCTTACATAGATCCCCCCCCTCCTCTACTTTGACAAAATATATAAAGGACAATAAGTACATTTATTATACCATAAAACAAATATACTGCTGCTCAGGGAGGCTCGTTTTTGCCCAGTCACGTCGGTGGTGCAGCACGCTCAGGTAGGCTGTGCGACATCTGGTGGATGCCGGGGGACGGAATCCAGGAAGTTGAACCAGCTGGTGCATAGCGTGCTGCTGTTGCTGCGTGACACCAGTACTTCACCGCCTCCATATAGTGCTCCGTGCTGCAAGAAGCTTACCAGCCCCCCCTGTATACAGTTTCCCCTCAGTCTAATCCCCCCCGACCCCTTACATATAGCACCTCTGCGATGGCAGACCCGGACCCCATGTCTGTGGTGTCGGATCCCCAGCAAGCAGCAAAACTGCTCTGGGATCATTCCGGGGGGAGTCCAGGTTCTGTGGCGCAGTTCTAGTGCTGGTGGAGCAAGAGATCCCTGTGAATAAAAAAAATCCTGCCAGAAGTCAGCCCCTATATAAGGTGAGTAGTGCCACCCCCCTCTCCATGTATACGGTTACAGCGACCCCTCTACCAGTTTCCTATATAAGTTGGGATCCCTGTATACGGTGACCAGGGACACCCCAATATAAACAACAGACCGGAGAGAAATAACCTAGTAAGGGCACTCTAAACACATAGGTGGTATGGTGAACACTTTAAAACATACACTTTATTCAAATAATTTATCCTGGAGGATATTTGCAGTCAGCATTCATTGATCCAGAACCCCACATTCAGTGTTCATATGAAGGATCTAAACGTTTAATTCTTATTTTACCACCCATTATTTGAATAAAGTGTATGTTTTAAAGTGTTCACCATACCACCTATGTGTTTAGAGTGCCCTTACTAGGTTCTTTCTCTCCGGTCTGGTGTTATATGCACTTACCTAGGGAGCTCCGACACATTTACATTTAGACAGTTACGGGGGTTCCCTCTTTTGTTATCTACACCCCAATATTATGAAGCCGAAGCAGGGAGAGTAGAGAACTAGCTGATGAAGACGCCGGGTAAGTCCTGCATGGGGGTGCTGCTGCACGCCAGGTCTGGGACAGCTGGGAGAGTTATCCCAGCTTTCCCCCTCCAGCAGCCGCGGAACCCCTGAGTGGTGCAATGTTTGCGGCAAAAATGTTTTTTTACGCATTCCGCATATAACGTGATCGCATTCTGTGGACCCCAAGCACCGCACTATAATGGGGTTCAGCTGTACTACTAAATTGGAAGATCCTCGTCCTCTTCCAATTCTATTTCAGTGGAGCTAGCACCACCGTCAGGTCATTCCCCATCAAAAGCATGTACGATCTGGGTGAATTGCATGTTAAACCGTTTGTCACTTGTTATAGATGCCGTTTAAATGATGCAATTTCTAATACAGAATACTGATTTTTGGCTAGTTTTAATCAGTGATTTATGACCATGTCAAACCATGCGGTTTTACAAGGACAAACTTGCAGTTACTGTATGACTAAAAGGCCCTGTAATCTTGTAACCAATGAATTATAGTTAGAATCATTTAAGACACATTTTCAAATGTGGTCACACTGAGGTACCTTTCTGTAATGCTGGTGCGTGAGAATCTGAGAGAAGCAAAAGGTTGTAAGAACTGTTTCCTTACAGAACAGATCAGTTTCAATTTTGCCAGTAGCTGAAACACTAACTTGGTTGTCTAAAAGGTAAAGAGAACATTTAGGACAATTTGATGTTATACCCATTTAGGACACTCAATAAAAATGTAAACACTCCTCTCCAGACCCGCTCCAAAGAAAGAAGATATCATCTGTAAAGCGGATCCAGAGAACAATATGTTTGGTGTATATTTCCATTAAAGCACAAAAAAAACATTTTTCTCCCACCAGCCTAAAATATGATTGGGATAGGACAGAGCACTTTGTGCCAATAAATTGTAAATAATATCTTTGATTTAAATAGAAAAGTGTGCCAAAATGAACTCTAATAGAGTAAGAATAAATTCCTGAAACTCAAACTATTATAATCTATTCCCAAGAAATACCTCATAACTGTCAACCCCTGATCATGATTATTGCAACGATTCAATATTGTATGTTACTAATATTGTGTTCTCATCAACTATAATTCAACTACAATTAAAATTCAACTTCCAAAGAACATCTGATGTATCACGGAGGTACGATGGAAGGCATTTTAAGGGGTAGATCCACAGTGCTCCTTTAGAGATTATCGAGCTGCTAACGGGTATCTTCAAAGCTCACTAAAGATGGGTTGTCTGGCAGCTAAGATGACCTGTCATTAACTTTAATGACCATTTAGTGTTAATTATATGCAAATGAGGTGTGGACCCCCTGAACTCATACCCATGGCAGGCCATTAAATTGAACGCGGTCTGTAACGCCATCTTATTTTAGGTCCCACGTTTACCTGGTGTTAATTGCTTCTAGCAACTAACGTCGGGTCGCTAAAAAAAATTTGTTCTCATCCTTGGTCGGATGTTGGTCACTTTGACTTCCTATATTGCCTTAGCAATATAGGAAGTCAAGGTGAATACCCTGGACTAGGTGTCACAAAATGTAGACACGACCTGTGTATTATTCCTTTGGAAGCCATAGTGGCCATAAAGGCATGCATTTTACAAAGTCTGCCAAAGGGTTAATACAAATACGCTAATTACCTTAATACCCATTATATGTAATAGTGGTACAACCGCTATGGCATACAAGAGGTTCACCTTAATCCCTTAATCCCCCCTGGGCGACCAAACCCACCTCCCCAGAAAATATAACTTCCTCTCTACAGTACTGACCATTATCACTACTAGCCAAAAGGTGGCAAATAGGGCTAATGGCCAACATAGTCAAAATATACAAGAATGGCACAGGCAAAAATACCCCCAAATATTACCATTACACCTAGTGTGTGTGTGTGTTTACTGTACATAATACCGCGCTCCTCCCTATAGAAGTTTGCTGCAGGTAAAAAGATAGGCCTTAACATATAGAAAAACAAAAAGAAAGATTCCTGCGCTCCTACCAATTAGGCTAAAATAAATAATAATCTCATGAAAAAGGGTATTTTGTTAAACCCTTTGGCCAAAGTACCTAATATATATATATATATATATATATATATACACATTGTTCGACAAACCTATACATTTGCACGCCCCGGGCGAGTGGATTTAACCCTCCACAGCAAAGCATACAGTTGTATTTACACACACATACATACATACATACATATATATATATATATTTTAGTTGTCCCATGGACTAGTGAAAAAAGTGTAAAAGCCCTGAAGGGGTTAAATAAAGCATGAGTTTATGTGGGTAGTGCAATTAAAATCTGGTTAAAGCCAGTATCAACAGACGACAGAGACGCCCAATGCTACATCCAACATGACAGAAATACACAGCAAAATACTTATATATTCTCTTGAAAAAGGGTAATTTAGTTTAACCCTTTGGCCAAAGCGTTGTAAGCTTGCGAGCCACGACAAGGCAGACACCCGTTCGCAAGTCCTAACACTACCAGATAAAATACTAATATACATCTATTAGGATTAAAATTCTCATTACCTCTATTAGGAGGGAGAAAGACCACTTTGGATCTATATCCAGTAGAATGAAAGGACCTTCTAACTAGCTCCTCCTTCCCAGGTTTTAAGCCCGCCCCTCCCCACTTCCCAAGTTAGTAGGTCCTTTCATTCTACTGGATATAGATCCAATGTGGTCTTTCTCCCTCCTAATAGAGGTAAATGAGAATTTTAATCCTAATACAGAAATACAGAAACGAGTAAAATGTATAAAGATAAAAAAGACAAAAAAATTACTTCCAGGAAAAAAAATCTACAAACAATAAACCAATCTTTGATAACCACAAAGAAATATCATACAGTTATATCCACATTCAGATGATTCATAGAGTCGATAAAAAGTCAACCATATACACAATGGCAGTAAGTAGGTAAGGTTTGGTGCAGCTCCAGAAAAGGATTTCTTCAGCCTTTGGATATAATATAAAAAGCTAAAGCGCAAACAACCACCATAGTGAAGTACTGAGAGGTAAGTTTACTATTTAGATAGACTAATACATTTGCCCTTAAGTGATTTTTGTTCATTTATCTTGTATCAACTACAAAGATTTTCCTTCCACTCTCCATTCGATACGTTGGCCATTACCCTGATAAGCCACCTTTGTCTTGTAGAGCTAATGACCAGTAATGTACAGGAGGTTTAAGTTTTTTTTTGGGGGGGGGGGGGGGGGGTAGTAGTGATGGATTATATAGTGATAGGCAAGTCGCCCAGGGGGGAATAAAGCGGTTGATTAACCCTTTGCATGCTGTAGTGTTTGTTCCCCTATGACATACAATAGATAGTTGGGGTACTGCTATTAACCACTTGGCTACCTTCGTGACAATGAAGGCATGCATAATGCATGCCCTCGTGGCACTTGTTTTCCTTTTTAATAACATTTTTATACATGACATGTGATTAATGTTGACATTTAGGCTCTTAAGGGTTATCTACCGTTACTTAGGGGTATTCATAGTGGTACATGGTGTGCATAACTTTGATCTCAGTTGTGTTTCTTTTCACCGGGGTTTGTGGTAATGTTTGATGTGCTGCGCTTCTGTTGCCTTACGTGATGCTGCATTAAGCATGATGTTGCCTTGGTAATGGAGGGGGGTGATGTCGGGACCGCCGGTATGTGCGGACGCTCTGACGCAGCGCCTCAAGCATGCGCCGGGTGCACAGTGGTGTGCACCGTGTGCTGCGCATGCGTGGACCGCTGTCGCGTCATGGTGGGACCCGATTTCGCGCCGGTGCACCGCTGCAGCACATCTTGGAGGGTAAATCATGGGGTAAAACATTATGGTCTCATGGCCTTCATGGTATTCAAACAATTCAGGGGGTGTTACTGTTTCTCAGTAACAAAATAGATAGCTATCGTTAGCACAGTCGCAGCATGTCCATCAAATGTCGGTTTTATTGTCCACATAGGTCCCCCGTGCTAGTCTGCCACAGTTGTCCTGTCCACCGCTTCTCAAACACATCACCAAATCAAAAAAGAACAGTGGCACGCGGGAGATTCTCCACTGCAGCGGTGATGTCCCGCACTTTTATTAATTAATCCGTGCGAAAACATGTGTTGCAATAATGTTTCAGGGGGGGCGACAACAACAACCCACCGTTCATCAGGTGTAATGACATAATCAGTGAGACCAGAATCTTTTATAAATATATTGTGATCCCCGTACACTATCGAATGCTGAAGCATACTCCGGATGCAAAGGGGGTTAGGCATCATAGCGTCATTAGCACATTCTGCCATCAGCTCCAAACTAGCTTATGACGTTCACAACACTCAAACACACAAAATGATGACAATACATCAAATATAAAGATAACTAAAAACGCCAGGGGCAATTGTTAAATAACAATACATAAGTAACCTGAAGGCATAGACAGACAGTAGAATGACAAGCAATTTTAACAGTAAAGTATATTTATCACACCTTATTTATTTATTTTTCCCAGCAGAATGAAGAATATTAAGACAACACTCCTGGTTCTTCTAATGTTTGAACCGAAATATCCTGAATATAGAACACACAATGTGAAACCCTTACTAACTTTGATATCCGATACAAGCAGAAGCAGCAAAATATACAATGCTACACCACGAGCAGCCTTTATGTAAACAATAGCCTAAATATAGCAAACAAAGAGTCCTTTTCAATGAAACACCATTCTTTTTAAACATGATGAAAACATGGACTTTTTTTAAGACCAGTTTTTAGAAATAATTACTCCAAACTTAGGAATGAAGACCTTTAAAAAGAAAAAGTGTAACCTTACAGTATATTCACATTAGTTCATAATCGCGCTCAAAGCAAATAACATTCTAAACATCGTCTTAAAGCAACGGACGACTTGTCATATAACCGTATTCTGCAGTTTCTATGAAACCGGATACTCCGGCCACATTATGGGGCTCTGCTGAATCAAAAAATAAAGAGAACGGCATTTAATAAGAAAACATCTAGGTTTTCTTCCTCATAAGTCCCCTATGAAAAACTGTGTCAAGTTGTACTGCCCAATAAAGCTCTCTGGGGGAGAATTTTTTCACAATTCCCACCCCTTTCTGGAACCAAAATCTGTTCAAGGACCATCCATTGTAGTAGTTACATTGTATGTGCTACATTACTGTATGTCTTGCAGAATAAAAATATTTCCCTACTAGTGTTACTCTTGTTTTCATTCTTTTGTAATTTCTGATGCTTCTCTTATGCTCAAATATGTGCTAGTTAAGCTGTTTTTATTTATTTTGTACCTACAGTGTACCTAACATAGCCCATAAGGGTATTACATTTAAGTAAATATATTACACTCTTTGGGCTGGATATATCGAACTCCGTTTTGAAGTGGAGCTAATATCGCACCCGCCGTTGGTATACATCAACAAGGCCCCCACAGTAATGGGTATTAGTCCTATTAGGCAAATGTGCCTAAAAGGACTTTTGCCCATTGAAAATAATTCCAAAACATATTACACAAAATATACATTACAAAAAATAATAGATACTAAGCAATGAAATCCATTAAATGGCACTATGTCTACCTAAGCCCTCAACGGGGGTGGGACGGAGCGGCTTTGTAGGTATAAATAACAGGACAGTCCTTCATCGCCGGTGTATCAAAGTGAGTTCAGGCTCTCCCCCTGACATGCTCTCTGCAATCTATTCCCTCACAGATTGAGAACCAGGAAGAAATCTGCTGTCTGCCTTTTAAACCTCCCCTTTCCAATCAGCTAGCAGACCTACAAGCTAGGGTGTGGTTTTTTTTGGTCTGCTCAAGTGAGAGTTTTAACCTCTTACATAGTCCCTTGCAGGGAGCCTAGATACCCAAATTGCCTATCAATGTACCTCCTAAATAAATAAGTGTTTACTTTCCGCAATACCGAAATACTCAACACATACTACAGTCAATATGTCCAATGTAAAGCCTGAAAGGGCAGAGAAGAAAGAAAGACCAAATAACTAGGAGGAGGTAAAAATCTATTCGGCAATTTGCCAGGTATAAAGTTAGAAAACAGTTCATGCAGTTGGGCACACATCAAAAACAATGCTGGATATTGGAAAAAGTCAAATAGGTATACAGTAGGTACAAAGCCAAACAAGAATAAATAGTCAATAAAGGGTGGCAATGTCAACTTTTCAGGGTAAAGACCCTTTCTTCTGGCCAGTTCCCACGTAAAACAAAAAAAACCCACAGTACTTCCCTTGAATTGATATGATCCTCCTAATGTATATAGAGCAGCATCAGGGCAGATAGCCACTCAGTCTGTGACCGGATAGCTAGTTCCCATGCTCAGCTATCTGGTCACAGACTGAGTGCTATCCATTTGCATCCGCAGCATGCTTTCGGGTCACACTATGTTTATAAAACCCTGATTATGTTATTACACC
This sequence comes from Ascaphus truei, assembly GCF_040206685.1. NCBI lineage: Eukaryota > Metazoa > Chordata > Amphibia > Anura > Ascaphidae > Ascaphus > Ascaphus truei. Next base: position 116,413,641 of record NC_134485.1, on the reverse strand, counting down.
TGACAAAGGGTGGGGTTTCCACCTGAAATTGAATTCATAAATGTGTGGTACATCACCGCTGAAGCGGTGAATCATCTAACATTAGGGGAACTGTGAACGTACGCAATTATTACAATGTACAAATTGATAGAATACCGCCATCTAGCAGATAATTCATTTCAATACAAATGGATCTATTGCACCTACTGCATACTGTATATGATTGGCATTATTACAATAAATCTGGTGATTACTGGGAAATAGATATGGAGTATTTGATACTCTAATGAAATTGGAAATTAAAGAATTATCCTCTGTCAGGTACCTGGCTGACAGGAAAAAACCCAACAGCCCTTTTAAGGCATCTGGAGTCTCTCACAGGTAAAACATTTGTGGGGAATAAGAAATTGTGTTTTAGCCACATAATTTCATCTAGGGATACACTGTGTGTGGGTATGGATCTCATATTTTTTTTGTTTTGACCCCTTGGGGAACCTACCACAGGATGTGCTAGTAAGGGATAGGTTTTCTGTTTTGCTCATTTTTTATTAACCTATCTTACTCTATGTACTGTATATAATTTTGTAATTTTTTTTTCTGTAACAAGCACTGTATGTTTTTTGTTATATTAAATCTTAAATGTATTAAGTAATATCTTTCCGCTGTAATTGAACATATTACATTTGAAAGGGATTGTGCTCAGTTTCAGATATATTTTGCTAAATTGGGGTTTTGTTTATTTTCTCTCAAGTTTTAAGCCTAGTGTGATTCCTGGTGGTGGCAACATATTTGGGGTATAGTGTAGGTGCGAGTACTTAAGCTTTAGTTACCTACGGCAAGGTGAGTGGGACTATTTGGCTGGCAGTTGTTAACCCCTTTACACACACGTACACATGGGCAAGTGTGTATATGATAAATTGGTGGCAGAGTGGTGGGATCATTTTAGACGTTATTATTGTAGCCTAAGTGCTTCATTTGTGGCTGGAACAAGCTGAACAATAAAAAGGAGGCACTGGCCTTGTGTGAGGATTGCAGAAGGACAACAGATAAGTCTCCAAAGACATAACTCATTGCTTTTAATATACATACAACAAACTGTTTCCCCTTCCTCTCTCTTGTGTTTCTGTCGCTATCTTTTATTTGGCACAAGTTTGTGTAAACATGGCTGCTGTGTACAAATCTTAGACAAAATAAGCCTTGATGTCTCACTATGAGGAGAGATGTATTCCTACACTGGGGAGAACTACAGAAGATCAGGTTGAAGAGGTGTTGCAGAGTGATTCAGTCCAGGATGTGCCATGATGAGGAGCAGAGCAGTGGGGCTGACGGTGGCTGAGCACGGAGGAAGGGATTTTGGAGGACGGAAGAGGCAGTTTTTCAGGAGGAATGAGACAGTTTAGGAGGGAGAGGTCAGAGTTTCTCCTGAAAAACGAGGATATCCCAAGATGGACACTGTGCATAGGTGCAAAGACATGCACACAAACTCATGCACATATATACATACAGGCTACAGACAAATATATAAGCATTTTAATTTTAATATCCCCGGTGAAGGATAAATGGGAAGAAATATTCAGCAGAATTGTCCTGCTCTAGAATAAGTGGAAGTCAGAATGATTAATAGAATTTACAAGCACTTTACCCTCTAATATTTCCATTGTCATAAATGTCAACAGAAATAATAAATGGCTACCTCCTTACTGTCTCATTACTGTCTCCAACGAAGATGACTTCCTCCTAGATCCTTTGCTCTTGAATTAGTATACAAGGGATTAAACAGGCACACCTTAAATTTAGTTCAAAAACAATCATTACAATGTATTCATTTCCATAGTAGTAGCTCTACAATGGCATCGAATAAATTGGAATTGTTTAAGAACTACATTTTTGGGTGTGCCAGTTTGGCACTAGATTAATCAAAGGGGAAAAATCCATTGCTTTTAATAAATCCCTTTTCTTTGAAAATGTGGTGCTGGTTTGTTTTTTTATCCCCTTTCAGGTTTTTTTTTTTTTATCCCGAAAAAGATTTATAAATTGACGTCTTTGTGTCAATAAAAACCTGTAATCGGTCTGTTAAATGATGATAAGAAAGGTTTTTCCTCAATTTTGATGTGAGGTATAAAGGTAAGTCTAGAAACAAATTGACACCCCCCAAAAATGTCATTTTCATTTAATCTTCATCTTGTGTCATTTTAGTTCATATTTACTATTATAATTTACTAAGCTGTGCTATTCAATAAGACACATTCAGGCTCTGGTACTGTAGATAGCTCAGGGTCTGTCGAAGCCCAAAACTACATTAGATTTATACATGAATCCCATTGATTTCAGTTGATTTACTTTTCTTTTATACTGTTAGGACACAGTAGTAGAGATGGGGGCAATTTTTTTTTGCGGATTTTAATCTGCCTCGGAAAAGCGTGATTCATCTTTTCTGGCTTTTTTAAGAATCACAATCCACATGGTGGATTCTGCAATCCGTTGGTGGGTTTTTAGAAATCCACCAAGAGATTGTGGAATCCGCGGATTGGATTCCTAAAAATCCACCAACGGATTGTATCCAACGGATTAATCAGCATGGACTGAAACTGGAATAATCCGTCAACGTATTTTTACACTGCGGGACGGATTGTGAATGGAAAGTTCTGGAAATTCCAGGAAATGGATTTTGACAGTTTCGCCCACCTCTGCACATTAGTAAATAAATCCCCAAAACTCTGGTTTAGGAAACTCCAAAATTATAGCCCAATTTGCAGTATTTAACACAACACTTTTCTTTAGCTTTGATAGGGGGGTTAATATGTTTATGATAAAATAGTCAATTTCAAGCTATGCTTCTTGATATAAAATGTATGAAGATGGTTTCGGTAGACTCATTGCCGTTCACGATAACAAGCAATGTATGAAGTCGTCATACTATTTAGGGCAGGTGTTTTGGTAGAATATATAGAACCAAATGTCCAAGCGCATCAATAGTGTATTTAAAGTGATATATGAACCTGTGATTCAAAATATATTATTCATATTTATATAAATATATATGTGTATTTGATGATAGAAAAATAACGGTAGTTAATCAAAAAATATATATAGTGTGTTACAAAGCGTGTAGGTGATATTAAATATACAAAAAAACCACAAATACAAAATGTAATTAAATGGTGAAACTTCTCTTAGGAATGGAGGGTCTGCAGCTGTACTGGAAAGGCTGAAGTCAGGATAACACCAGCTAGATAGAAAAACAAAGAAGAAAGCACAAGACACTCATAGTGTAGTATTAAAAATGAAACGTTTTATAGAAAAAAGGGGTAATATATGCACGTACAGAATAACAAATATATAAAGGCATGTACAGTAGGTATAGTAACCTGGTCTGGTCTATACTGGTTACTATACCTACATGCCTTTATTGTATTGTATTGTATGTCTTTATTTATAGAGCACCATTAATGTACATAGCGCTTCACAGTAGTAATACATGTGGTAATCAAATAAATAACAGATAATATAAATAACAGATCATGGGAATAAGTGCTTTAGACATTAAAGTAACATTAAGGAAGAGGAGTCCCTGCCCCGAGGAGCTTACAGTCTAATATATATATTTTTTATTCTGTACGTGCATATATTACCCCTTTGTTTTTTTATAAAACATTTAATTTTTAATACTACACTATGAGGGTCTTGCGCTTTCTTCTTCTTTGTTTTGGTAGAATGTATACATATTTGCTTC
>NC_134485.1:116399929-116407429 GCF_040206685.1 Ascaphus truei | reverse complement strand
AACTCTACAATCCCAAGTAAGACCTTAATAGACGCCAATGTCGGAAAAAGGTGCAAAAATTGTCATTCCGATAAGAAGATTACGTCAATCCTCTGCACACCATCTATACTATTAATATACATAAAGTACAAAGCGGTGTATAAAAACTATACTCAAACTTCCCAGGTGAGTTGTAAATGCAGCACTAATAATACTCTCACAAGAAAACCTTAAACTGCCTATCCATAATATAAATATAGTTTTTTTTAAGGTCAATTTAGTGTTACCATTAAAATTCCACAGTTCCCTTTCCAATTAGTCTCTAGTCACCGAGACCAACCATGAACAACTATGGAGCCCTGATTGGCAATTAACTTGTATAGAACCTTGGCCTCCACCTGAAATCATAGAGAGATGGGTGCCAGACAATGAGCGGAGACCTGCCCTTCGCTGAGGCAATCAGAAGCAAGGGGCTCGACCAGATGGACCAATCATGGCCGTGGGCGGTTACAGTGCCAAAGCGTGAGTTTGGGAGCGTCATAAATTGGAACAGACCAATGGGAATGGCTTGGACCCAGGCCTTGGTTACCAATTATAGATCCATACCTCTTGCAAGAGTAGATGCCTTGCTGCCAGAGAGCGAATAATGTTACACAAGTGAAGTTTGTACTTCCCCAGCAGGAGGGCTCACCCTTCCATACCTCAACATTGTCCACAGACTGCACCTGACCGCAAATAAAAGCTAGCCCTCTGACTCACTGTATGCTGGCCACTTGACTATACTAAGTGACCCAAGCGGGCACATCGCACTATACAGAAAACACAAGTGCATTATCAACAAATTAAACATTACACAGTAACACTGCTATAGATACCTAACCTCGGGTTACAAATTATTGCAGGGCTGGCAGCCATTTTGCTGCATAGAGATGGCCATTTTGACTTCTAAGAGCAACCAATGGGTTTAATATTAATATACTGTGCCTCGCTACCCCTACCGTCACAGTGACAGCGTAACTTTGAAAATGTTCTCATTCTATTTTCGGCAAAAAAAGTGTATTATGGACTGTTGGATTAGATCCAGCTCCCCTCCATTTCCCAACTGACAACACAAACGAATCAATCAATAGCTATGTTTAGCTGGGAACTATAATAGGCACATGTTCCTAACAGACAAGAATTAATCCACAGATGGATTGAATTTACAGGAAGTGGTGGACAAATGCAAGGTTCTGGGTCAAGGGCGCTAAAGAACTATCTAGAGCAGTGATTTCCAACCTTTTTTGTTTGGAGGAACCCTTGAAGTATTTCTAAAAATCTCGGGGAACCCCTATCTGGCTGACACATATTATGTTCGACAGGGGTCAGTCACAACATTTCACACCTCACGACCCACCTCTATTTCCCACCCTTTACCCATGTATTTCTTTCTCATCCATCTCACTAGCTCTCCCCCCTCCCGCCTTGCATGTATTTATCCCTTGCGTCTCACTCTTACTCCCTCTTTTCCTCACTCACTCACTGTCAATTACCCCACTCTCACTCAATCAACGCTACAAAATACATACCAAAACAAAACACCCCCAGGGGGAGGGGGGGTCAGTGGTCCATAGGAGGAACCACTGAGAGTGCTTCAAGGAGCCCCAGGTTGGGAATCACTGATCTAGAGGGAGGCTGTATAGTCTTAATTTACAATATTTGTACAAATTCAAACTACGGCTGCTCAGGAGTTGGGTCAATGCTGGTGTTGGTGTTTTACGTATGTTTGTCTGCTTGAGTTAACATATATCGCTGTTCCTACCCTTGTCTATATAACCCCTTAGAAGCCATCATTGCTTTGTTTAAAGTTTTGTTTAAAAGTTAGTATGTTTAATTCAATCAGATTGATCGCTGTTTGGGTTGGTTTTTATCTTATTTTACCTTTTAAGTTTATAATCTTCTGTAAAGAGAAAAAAATACGAGAAGATGTGTAAGAAGCCAGGCCTCACAGATCTGACAGAAAATCTAAAGATTTGGATCCAAAATATTATATGGCATTATAAACATATATTTTTCTTTATATGATGCTTTGTTTCAATGTATATGTCAATCTACAATAAAGAATCGTTAAAAAAACATGATAAATTCTCTAGGTGTGATGTTTTGAGTTAATGTTACACTAAACTACTAGAATGTCATCTACATTAATATACCAATGTTGGCTTTCTTCACAGAGTTCAAAGCACTTGGCCATCATCAAAACATACGCACTATTGACTAAAAAGTGGAATCCAGGCATCATAACCTGTTCATCAAAAACAGGATGTGATGTGTAATTTCTCCGTACACACAACATGTACTTGCAATTATATTACGCAGCTATGCTAAGGTGACTTTAGACATTATTGGATATAATTATTGTTGTTGCATTTGTAGAATGTGTACATTTGAGTTAACCTGTAATGGAAAATAAGGCAAAAATTACATTATAAAGGGTATTTTTATTTTGTATAACAAATGTATAACTAAATGGATAAGTCTTCAAATAACATAAAACAAAATAAAATGCTATTGACATTGCCCACCACACTGCTTCACTTGTCCTGTATGGCTATGTGTCAACAATATTGAAGGGTGGGTGGGGTATCTGATTGGCCAGACTCAGGACTGGTGACTGACATTTCTGGTGGGGTCAGTTGTGATCAAGGCTGCATGGCCTGTTGCATCATGCACACCAGCTGGTATGCATGGAAGGTCAAGGCATTAACCAAGCTGCACCGCCAAGCCATCAACTCCCAGTGATGATTACGAGAGTCTAGGAATATTGCCCGCAGACAGTAACTCCAGTGCCAAGCTTACTCCCGGCCTCTCTGTCCTCGTGGAGGTGCCACTTTGGAGGCAGCACAGGGTGCCTCAGCTGGCTTTGACAATGCTGAAAGCAGTGCTGCCACTGGCTCAGACAATTCTTTCACGTCTATAGCCACACCAATGGACTCGCCAACATTCTCTGATGGCCCTATGTACAGGTAAGATTTAATATAAGAATTGTCACGGACATGCTCGCTACAAACCGGGACCGGACCGCGGGGCTGAGGTGGGGTTACATAATCAATGACCTTAGGCCTCGGAGCTGGATCCGGATTGCGAAGTTCATGGTTAAACAAGCCGGGGTCCGGACTGGAGAAGGCAGCGTAGTCTGAGGACAAGCCAGGGTCAGGATTGGAGAAGGCAGCACCGTCGTGGTTCAGGCAGGAGTTCAGCAACGGGTAGACAGGTGCTCTCTGTTTCAGCGTGGGAGCGAGAGTGGCCTCTGCGCGAGGAGCGGGCATGGCCCATGACGCCGGTCTCTGTAGGGGGAGACAGCAGGCTGGCCGAAGAACACCGCAGGGCAGTGCCAGGGAAAACCAGCGCCTCAGCACAGAAGTCCAAAACAGGCCTCTGCATGGAGAGTAGCAGCAGACCTCAGGATACACAGGAACTAATGATGAGAACTAGAGACTATAGCATGGCAAAGATTAGTAAACAAACAAAGCAAGCCAGGAGGCTTGTGGCAGAACACTATGACATCCAGCGAAGGATTATGCTCGGCACTGAATCAGTGCAAGACCCCAGCATATAAAGGGCGGAGAGCCAATCAAAGGAGGGAGGTGTGTGAGCATTCCACCAATGACGGAGCACAGGGCTGAAGCTGCAGTGAGAGGCAGCAGATGTGCCATTGATTGCCAGAGGGAGACTTTGTAGAGGTCTGCAAGGCTAAAATCAAAGCCAGAAACGGATTCCTTACAAGAATATTGCTATTTAGATGTGAGTATATGAACATAGAAATAGCTGTAACTTTATCCCACAACTTCAGTGTCCATTGTATGGTCTATTGGTCTGAATACAGGCCCATTATTCATTCATTCAAGTCTGCAAAGATTGACGTCGTACAAACTAACATTGTTTGCAATGTGAGTTTGAGACTTTAAAACCATAGCACACCCTTCCGTCAATATATTTGAAAGATGAGTGTTTAAAGCTTCTTAACCAATAAACTGTCTGCTCCCATGAGCACTACACTGACAATTAAGGCTTCTCATGTCTGAAAGCAATCACTGTATAAGATATTGTTTCTTTACGAAGTGAGCACCACTGCCTATCGTACCCTGCCATTTTGTTAAGCATTCCCTTTCTGGCATGATGGTTTTGCATCTTGAAAATGTACTGTGTAATACTACTGCATCCAGTACCAAGAATAAATAACTTCCGGCGCGTTTAAATTAGTAATAAGTCCAGATATTAAGGTACTGCTGCGACACACTTTATTCGAGCAAATAACTAGTTTGTACCTGGCAGATACCTGGAAAGCGCCGCTCCTCACCTCTGACAAGCCGCGTTGCGTTTGCCTTCCCAGCCACGGTTCATGCCTGGCTGACGGGCGGCTGATCTGTTAAATGATAATGATCAGGATTTAATAGGCTGCAATGCTTCGCGTGTCCCCCAGATGGCATAAATTCATGAATTGTAATGCAGTATATATACTGTATATATATACTGCATAACAACAACCCCTATAACCCCTAACATACACACACTGTACAGTACTGTATATGCACATAAATGATACTATGGGCCGGCGGGGGCGAGATGTGTTTGCAGCAGAGAGAGATCCGCTGCTCTCTCTCTGCGCAAAAATCTGCACATTAAAAATTATTTTAAATACATTTTTATTTATAGTGTAGATGTGCAGGGGGTCTCGGGAGCTGAACCGCACTGGTTTCAGGTCCGGGGACCCCCTGCTTCCCGAGATACAGACCCCTTTATGAGGTGCCGGTATCCCTCTGCGTTTAAAGGTCCCGATCACGTGATCGCGGCCTGTTAAATCAAGCAGAGGGATACCGGCACCCCCAAAAGGGGCCTGTATCTCGGGGAGCAAGGGGTCCCCGGACCTGAAACCAAAAGGTTTCTGCTCCGGAGACCCTCTGCACATGTACAGTATAAATAAAACACATATATAAATAAACACTCGTTCTTTGCCTTAGTGGCTATGCGCTATGGTAAAGAAGCAGCATTTCTGTATTTTTAATAATATTGTACAGTGAGCATTGGGTTCCCTGAGCCAGAAATCAAAACTCAGGGGGCCCCCTGCTCCTGCTCAATATTATTAAAAATACAGAAATGCTGCTTCATTACCATAGCGTATAGCCGCTAAGGCAATGAAGGGGTTAACCCACCGTGCCCGCTTTATTGTGGGTAGCGGGGGTGGGTGAAGGGGGTATTTGGCCCTTGGTGTGAGTTTAGGACATGCGGAGGGGTTGCGGGTGCACTTAACCCCTTCACGACCGTAGCAGTTAATACCGCTACGGTCATGAAGGGGTTAACCACTCCCGCGACTCCCCCCCCGCAAGCCCAAAACAACCACCGTTGGGGCTAATACCCCCTTCACCCACCCCCACTACCCACAATAACAAAGAATCACACACAGCAGCCGCCAAAAAATAAATAAATAAATCTAAATAAATACAAATAAATACATTTGAAATACATTTGTATTGCTAGTGTAGATGTGCAGGGGGTCTCGGGAGCTGAACCGTGTTGGTTTCAGGACCGGGGACCCCCTGCCCCCCGAGATACAGACCCCTTTATGAGGTGCCGGTATCCCTCTGCGTTCAGGCCCCGATCACGTGACCGCGGCCTGTTAAACCAAGCAGAGGGATAACGGCACCCCCTAAAGGGGCCTGTATCTCGGGGAGCAGGGGGTCCTCGGACCTGAAACCAAAAGGTTTCTGCTCCGGAGACCCTCTGCACATGTACAGTATAAATAAAACACACACATCAATAAAGAATCGTTCTTTACCTTAGCGGCTATGTGCTATGGTAATGCAGCAGTATTTGTGTATTTTAATAATATTGTACATTGAGCACGGGGTTCCCTGAGTCAGAAATTAATGCTCAGGGAACCCCCTGCTCCTGCACAATATTATTAAAAATACAGAAATGCTGCTTCATTACCATAGCGTATAGCCGCTAAGGCAATGAAGGGTTAAGGCAGAATAAACAATAAATACATTACATACATTTTTTTAATGTGTGTTTTAAACCTCCCTGCCTTCACTGTAATCTATGTAAAAAAAAACCTCCCCCTATTTTGTGTTTTAAACTTCCCTGCCTTCACTGTAATCTATGTAAAAAAAACCTCCCCCTATTGTGTGTGAAGCTTCCCTGCCTTCACTGTAATCTATGTAAACCCCCCCTATTGTGTGTGAAGCTTCCCTGCCTTCACTGTAATCTATGTAACCCCCCCCCCCCTATTGTGTCTGCTAAACTTCCCTGCTTTGACTAATCTGTGTAAGCAGGGGGTTCCCTGAGCCAGAAATTAATGCTCAGGGAACCCCCTGCTCCTGCACAATATTATTAAAAATACAGAAATGCTGCTTCATTACCATAGCGTATAGCCGCTAAGGCAATGAAGGGTTAAGGCAGAATAAACAATAAATACATTACATACATTTTTTAATGTGTGTTTTAAACTTCCCTGCCTTCACTGTAATCTATGTAAAAAAAAACCATCCCCCTATTTTGTGTTTTAAACTTCCCTGCCTTCACTGTAATCTATGTAAAAAAACCCTCCCCCTATTGTGTGTGAAGCTTCCCTGCCTTCACTGTAATCTATGTAACCCCCCCCCCTATTGTGTCTGCTAAACTTCCCTGCTTTGACTAATCTGTGTAAGCCCCCCTCCCCCTATATAAGTGTCAGTTAAATCTGCCTGGCCTATGTTTTCTGTGAGTGCAGTGTACTGAATGTAAATGTGGGGAGGGGCAGTGTACTGTATGTAAATGTGGGGAGGGGGATCCCGTCTAAATAACCACACCCACACCCACTACCCACTACCCACCTGCACATGGCCCCTCCGCTGCTGCAAAAAAGAGACTAAAATTAAAACATACTGTACAAAGTAATGTCCCCTAACCCCTTAATCACCATAGCGGTTATTAACCGCTACAGTCATTAAGGGGTTAACCCACCCTCACCCACCACTCGGGATGCCTACATACCCTCCCACACTAACCCCCCCCCCCCATGAGGCCTAACCACCCAGTACCCACAAGGGAGGCCTACCCACATACCGATGGGGAAATACCCCTCCCCCCCACCCCCAGTACCCACAATAAAAACAGCACAGTGACCCACAACAAACAGCATTATATTTATTAAATACATTACCCACCCCCTGTGCCCCCCCATAAATACAAGATTTATCCTTTTACATACAGGGTTCATAACGCGGGCCCACGCGAGTCTCCGGTGGGCTGGCGGGGCACCTGGACAGACCTACAGTTTACCAGCAGCCCTTTTTACACAGGTTCTGGAGGCCTGCTGGTGGATCCCGCCAGCACCATGGCCCCCAGGTGGTCTCCTTGGGTCACCGTGGGCCACAATTGGGTCCCCACGGTAGGCCCAAGGATGTCTGGGAGCCCCGGGTCAGACCCACAGGTGTCTGCGGGGCCTCGGGTGGTTCCCTCGGGGGTCTGGAGAACTCACGGGTGCTCACTATGGGTCCG